>NW_028134843.1:0-96000 GCF_964662115.1 Mustela nivalis | reverse complement strand
CCATTGAGGTTTTCCCACGTTGGGAGTTGTGGGATGCCCCCTTCATGGATTCCTTCTGCGGGACAATTGAGACCTGTTGGACAGCTCCAGGACATCCCATATGGAATGACTCCAGAGCACCGTTCGCGGATGGATGCCTGGGAAGCCCGCCTCGCATTCCAATTGTCTCCTAGCAACAAGACAGTTTAGATCTGATGGCTCTGCGGGAGCAACCGGGGTGGCTGAGTTGAAATGGACTTTCCTGAGGATGGGTCCTAATGTGTTTTTGTGTCCATGAGGGCCTTGGAATGGGGCGGTGGCACCGGGACCCTGAAGTACTCTCCTAAGCTTTGGACATGGCTCCCATGCACAGGTTTCCTTGTGGAGACGAGATGAGTTCTGATGGGTGCCTCAGGAAAACCCCTATGCTCGTATTGGAATCAGGCTTTTGAGGACACATGCCTGTAACCCAAAGCAATGGATCCTATTATGGCCTAGGGTCCTGTCTGGTTCAATCTTCTTCTCTGGGGACATCCATCTATGGTATGAGTGGAGGACGATTATCAGCTGGTGTCAGACAGCCCTTGTTTGTTCCGGGCGACCTACACAGTGGGATGGCCTCAGGGACTTTGGAGATTTCTCCTAATTTGTACGATTTTGGACCATGGAATGGGCAGAATTCCCATGGAATGGTAGGCACAGTCCTAATGTGTGGTTCCAGGGGCCCAGCCTGAATGGTGTGTGGCCCAAGACTTTGAGGACAGAAGTCTGAAAACACAAACTCAGCTTAGGTTTGGGGACGTAGGTATGGCAGGCCCGATCGACAAACCATGAGAAGAACTCTTCAGGATATGAAGAAAGTGCGAGTCTGAGGTGCTTGCTCAGGCTTTTGTCTCTGGATTTTGTATCAGCGATAGCCGTGGAATGTCGGGGAGGCCTCATGGGCAATGGACGAATCTTCCTCTCTGAGGATTTGGCCCGATTCCCAATTGCTTTTCGTCAATTTGTGGGATGGGAGGACTCATTTCAGTTTTGTTACCTCAGGTGTCCCACCAAAAGAGGAATTCCAAAGCCAAGCCGTGGGGAAGACTGAAGGGACAACCCGAACTATGGTTAAAAATTGGGGCCTAGTGGCATGGCAAGCCCAATATGATATCTCTTCATCCAGCCACTGAGTGGCCTTACTTGAGGACTGGGCTCAGCCTGAGCGTCACAATGTGTGTTTGTGACCAATGTGGCCCGCGAGCATGGGCGGGGCCTCATGGGCCACACTGGTTTCAACTACACTGAACGTTGGACAACATGCCAAGCACAAGGTTTCTTGCCATGGGGAAGGAGTTCTGATTTCTGCATCACCTTCAACCCTGGGCAGTGATTGGAGATAAGGTCTAGGTTCTGAAACCTGAAAACTGATATTGGGAAGAGATGACGCCCTAAGGCCATGGCGGCTCGATGTGCTCAGTGTGCGGCCAGCTGTCTGGGAGGGGCCAGGGGGTCCAGGCTCAGGCTGTGTCAGAAAGGGCATCAGTGCCCTGGTTAGCCTATGTATTTGGGGTACAGCCAAGGTCGGTGCAGGTTGATCCTCATTTGGGATTACTGGGTAGCACCAGAGGACAATGTTTTTCTTCTGGAGGGCCGGCAGAGTGCTGCATTGTAGTTCTGGATTGCCAAACTGGAGGGCTTGTGGGCCAGTAGTCTGACGACAAAAGTCTGAGAACACAAGCTAGGCTTAGGTTTCTGGGTGAGGCCATGGCACGCACAATCTACAGACCTGAATCGAGATCTCATGCATCTGAAGTCAGGGCAAGGATCAGACGATCGCTCAGGTTGGAGTTTCTGTCCCTGATGGCCCCTTCATGAATGGGCGGGGGCATCACGAGGCCATGGGGGTTTTCCCACGATGGGAGTTGTGAGAAGCTCCAAACTGCAGAGAGTCTTCTGCAGGACAATTGAGACCTGTTGTTTGGCTCCAGGCCAATGATTCTGAGCAGGGTTCTAAGGATGGATGGCTGGGTAGCCCACCTCGCATTCCAATTGTCTCCTAGCAACAAGACAGGTTAGATCTCCTGGATCTGTGGGGAGCAACCGAGGACGCTGAGTTGAAATGGACACCCCTGGGGATGGGTCCTAACGTGCTTTTGTGTCTATGGAGACCTTGGAATGAAGCGGAGGCACTGGGGCCCTAAATGGTTCTCCTAAACAGAGGCTTTGACACAGCCCCAACGTGCAAGTTTCCCATGTGTAGATGAGATGTTTTCTGATGTGTGGGTCAAGAAACAGCTATATGCTGCTTTTGAAATCCAGGCCTCTGAGGAGAGATGCCTGAAAACCAAAGCAATGGATCTGATTAGTGCCTAGGGGCCTGTTCTTTCCTTTTTATCTCTGGGGACATCTGTCTATGGGTCTGAGTGCAGGTAGGTGCTCAGTTGGGCTCAGATTGCCCCTGTTTTTCCTGGGAAGTCACCACTATTGAGTTGAATCAGGGACTTTGGAGGTTTATCCTATTAGAAGGGTTGTGGCCATTGGAATGGGCACACACAATTCCCTTGGAGAGGGCAAGTACAGTCCTCAGGTTTGGCTCCAGGGGCCTGATCCTGTAGGTTGTGTAGGCCTGGGCTGTTTGGACAGTTGTCTGAAAACACACACCCTCCAGGCTAGGGCCCCTGGAACCACACCTCAGGATTGTTCCTGCCCTCTCAAAGGGAATTCTTCATATTCCATTGGCCACAACCATATAAATCAGGAGAAATCTCCAATGTCCCTGGGACCATCCCAATATTGTAGGCCGCTTGGAACAAACAGGGGTGATCTGACACTAGCTGAGCAACTAGCTCCACACCAACGTGGAGACAGATGTCCCCAGAGAAGAACATTGAACTGGACAGGCCCCTAGGCCCTAATCAGATCCATTGCTTTGGTTTCCAGGCATCTCTTCTCAGAGGCCTGGTTTCCAATACCAGCCTATGGGGTTTCCAGAGGCCCCTTCAGAGCAAGTCTTTTCTGCACATTGGAAACTTGCTCGTGGAGCTATGTCAGAACCTCAGAGGCCTGGTTTTCAATACCACCATATGGGGGTTTCCTGAGTCATCAGTCAGAACAAATGTCTTCTCCACATGGGAAACGTGCTCTTTCAAGCTGTGTCAAAACCTCCGGCTAGGAAAATCCTTCAGGGCCCCGGTGCCACCACCTCATTCCAAGGTCTCCATGGACACAATCCCACATTAGGACCCATCTGCAGGAGAGTCTATTTCAACTCAGTGCCCTTGGGTGCTCCCCTAGAGCCAGCAGATCGAACCTATCTTGTCACTAGGAGACAATTGGAATGTGAGGCGGGCTGGCTAAGCATCCATCTGTAGAAAACTACTCTGAAGTAATTCCATATGGGACGTCCTGGAGCCATCCAACAGGTCACAGCTGTCCTGCAGAAGGAATCCTTGCGGTTTGGAGCACCTCACCACTCCCATCATGGGAAAAGCTCTGTGGCCTCGTGGTGCACCGTCCCCTTCATGAAAGAGCCATCTTGGACAGAAACTCCAACCTGAGCCAACGTCTAATCCTCGCCCTGACTTCAGATGCACGAAATCTTGATTCAACTCTGCAGAGTGTGCCTGCCGAAACCCCGCCCCGAAGCAAAACCTAGCTATTGTTCTCAGACTTCGTCCTCACACTCCGAGCCCACCAGCCCTCCAGTTAGGGAATTCTGGAGAGACACAATGCAGCACTCTGACTGCCCTCCAGAAGAGAAACATTGTCCTATGGGGCTAACCAGAAACACCAAATGAGGATCAACCTGCATGCCACTTGCCTCTACCCCAATTATAAAGTTTCGCTTGGGCGTTAATGCCCTGTCTTGCACAGCCTGAGGTCTGAATTCCCAACCGACACCCAGACAGCTGGCTGTACACTGAGCACATCAGACCCGCCATGGCTTTAGGTCATCATCTCTTCCCAACCTTGGTTTTCAGGCTTCAGAACCTAGACCTTATATATACTCACTACCCAGGGGTGAACGTGATGCAGAAATGAAACTCCTTCTTCCTCAAGGCAAGAAACCTTGTGGTTGGCATGTTTTCCAACGTTCAGTGTAGGAGAATCCAGTGTAGCCCATGAGTCCCTGCCCATGCTTGAGAACCGCAATGGGCACAAACACATTGGGACCCTCAGTGTGAGCCCTGTCCTCAAGTAAAGCCTCTCAGGGTCTGGACCAAGAACCCGCATTGCCATCCCAAGTCCCCCAATATTGATGAGAGGTTGAGAGGTCTAGTCACCCCTATTCAGGTCTCTGCTCTGGAACCCCTGAGGAAAAAAATATCGAAGGGTCTCCTCCATCCCCTGAATGAGCCCCAAAACTTGGGATCTAACCAAATCTTAAAAGAGAAAGAATCATCCATGGCCAAAGAGGCCATCCCGTCATTCCATGGCCACCATTGACACAAAATCTAGAGACAAAAGCCTGGATATATGCCTCACACTTGCCCTTTGTTCATAGCCTGAAAAATTCTCCTCACGGTCTATAGATCATGCCTGTCATACCTACGTCCCCAAACCTAAGCTGAGTTTGGGTTTTCAGATTTCTGTCCCCACTGTCCTGGCCCACACACCCTCCAGGCTGGGGCCCCTGGAGCCATGCCTCAGGACTGTGCCTGCCTTCTCCAAGCAAATTCTGCCCATTCCATTGGCCACAACCCTAAAGATTAGGAGAACACTCCAACGTCCCTGAGGCCATCCCAATAGTGTTGGCCACTCAGGGCAAACAGGGTGATCTGTCCCAAGATGAGCAACTACCTCAACTCAGACCCATAGACAGATAACCCCAGAGAAGAAGATTGAACCGGACAGGCACCTAGGACCTAATCAGATCCATTGCTTTTGATTCCAGGCATCTCTCCTCAGAGGCCTGGTTTCCAATACCAGCATATGTGTTCTTCTGGAGGTACCAGTCTGAACAAATCTCATTTCCACATGGGAAACATGCATTTTGGAGCTGTGTCACAACCTCCAGTTAAGGGAAACCTTCAGGTCCCAGCAGCCAACACCCCATTCCAAGGTCTCCATGGACACAAACCCACATTATGACCCATCCGCAGGCGAGTCCATTTCAACACATCCCCTTTGGTTGCTCCCCAAAAGAAGCAGATCGAACCTGCCTTGTCACTAGGAGACAATAGGAATGTGAGGCGGGCTCTCCAGGAATCCATCCTTAGAACCCTGCACTGCCGTGGTTCCGCATGGGACATCCTGGAGCAATCTGACCGGTCTCGACTGTCCCGTAGAAGGAATCCTTGCCGATTGGAGCAACATACAATGCCAATCGTGGGAAAGTCTCCATAGCCCCATGATGCCCCCCACCATCATGAAGGGGCCATCCTGAACAGAAACTTCAACCTGAGCCTACGTCTGATCCTCGCCCTGACTTCAGATGCATGAGATTTAGATTTAGCTCTACAGAGTGTGCCTGCCATGATCTTGACCCAAAACCTAAGCCTAGCTTGTGTTCTCACACTTCCTTCCTCACAATTCTGGCCCACAAGCCCTCCAGTGTGAGAATTCCGTCGCCACAATGCAGCACTCTTCCTTCCCTCCAGAAGAAAAACGTTGCCCCTGGGGCTACCCAGAAACGCCAAATGAGGATCAACCTGCATGCCACTCAACTTTACTCCAATTATACAGTCTAAGCTTGGCACTAATGCCCTGTCTGACACAGCCTGAGCCTGGACCTCCTGGATGACACCCAGAAAGGTGGTGTCACACCTAAGGACTGTGCCAGTGCTCTCCAAGGGAACTCTGCCCGTTTCATTTGCCACAACCTTACAGATTAGGAGAAACCTCCAATTCCCAAGACCAGTCCAATAGTGTTGGCCTCCCCCAACAAACATGGGTGATCTGACACAAGCTGAGCAGTGACCTCCATTCTGAATCTTAGACAGAGACACTCAGAGGAGAATATTGAAAAGGACAGGCCCCTAGACCGTAATCAGATCCATTGCTTTGGATTCCAGGCATTGTTCCCCAGATGCTTGGTTTCCAATACCAGGTTGAGGGGGTTTCAGAACAAATCTCGTCTCTACATGGGAAACTTGCTCTTTGGAGCTGCATCAAAACCTCAGGTTAGGAGAATTCTTCAGGGCAACAGAGCCACTGCCCCATTCCAAGGGATTCATGGACACAAATCCACATCGACTGATCCTCATGAGATTCCATTTCAATTCAGCCCCCTCGGTTGTTCCCCCAGTGACAGCAGATCAAATCCTCCTTTTCACTAGGACACAACTGGAATGCAAGTTGGACTGCCCAGGCATCCATCATTAGAACTGTGCTTTGGAGCATTTCTTATGGGACGTCCTTGATCCATCCAAAAGTTCGTGACTGTCCCGCTGACGGAATCCTTGTGGTTTGGAGCATCACACACTCACAAAGTTGGAAATCTTCCATGGTTTCCTGATGCCCCCCCACCTTCATGAAGGGGACATCATGTACAGAAACTCCAACCTAAGCCAACATCTGATCCTCGCCCTGACTTCAGATGCACGAGATCTCATTTCAGGTCTGTAGAGTGTGCCTGCCATGTCACCGCTGCGAATTCTAAGCTGAACTTGTGTTCTCAGACTTCTGTCCAAAAACACCTGGCCCACAAGCCCTGAAGTTGGCAATTCTGGAGCCAGAATGCAGCACTCTGCCTGCCCTCCAGAAGAAAATCTTTGCCCTATGGGGCCAACCAGAAACCCCAAATGAGGACCCACCTTCACATCACTCGACTGTACCCCAATTATACAGTCTAGCCTGGGGACTAATGCCCTGCCTGACACAGCCTGAGCCCAGACCTCATGATGGACACAGACATCTGGCCGCACACTAAGTGCATTGGACCCACCATGGCCTTAGGTTGTCATCTCTTACCAACCTCTGTTTTCAGGCTTCAGAATCTAGACCTTATCTCTACTCACTGCCATGCCGTGTACGTGATGCAGAAATCAGAACTCCTCCTTCCCCATGACCAGAAACCCTGTGGTTGGCATGTTGTCCAACGTGCAATGTAGGAGAAACCAGCATGGCCCATGAGGCCTCAGACATGCTTGAGGGCTGTGATGGGCACAAACACACATTAGGATCCTAAGCATGATCCCTGGCCTCAATAAAGCCTCTCCGGGGCTGGACCAAGAGCCCACATATGGAGATTACCATGCCCCTACTCCCCAAGCCTTAACCAGTTCTTGAGAAGTCTAGTCACCCCTACTCAGATCTCTTCTCTAGAATCCCTCCTTGGTGGGACACATGAGGTTAAAAAAAAATAGTAAAAGGACTCCTACCGTCCAAAGAATGACCGCAAACACTTGGAATTGGGCCAAATTCACAGAGAGAAATACTCGTCCATGGCTGATGAGGCCATCCTGACATTCCACGGCCACCATTGACACAAAATCCGGAGACAAAAGCCTGAAAAAGCGCCACACACTCGCCCTTTGTTCAAAGCCTGAAAAATTCTCACGGTCTGTAGATCGGGCCTGCCATACCTATGTCCCCAAACCTAAGCCAAGTTTGTGTTTTCAGACTTCTGTCTCCATTGTCCTGGCCCACACACCCTCAAGGCTTGGCCCCATGGAGCCACACCTCAGGACTGTGCCTGCCCTCTCCATGGGAATTCTGCTCATTCCTTTGGCACAACCTGACAGATTAGGAGAAACATCCGAAGTCCCCGAGGCCACCCCAATATTGCAGAATGTCCGGGACAAACAGGGACCATCTGCCACAAGCTGAGCCACTACCTCCAATCAGACCTGTAGATAGATATCCATAGAAAAGAAGATTGAACAGGACAGGCACCTAGGCCCTAAACGGATCCATTGCTTTTGTTTTCACGTATCTCTCCTCAGAGGCCTGGATTCCAATACCAGCACATGGGGGTTTCTGGAGCTACCAATCAGAACAAATCGCATGCCTCATGGGAATCATGCTATATGGAACTGTGTCAAAACCTCCAGTTAGGAGAAAATTTCACGTCACTGAAGCCACCGCCCCATTCCAATGTCTCAATGGACACAATCCCACATTATGACCCATCCTCAGGAGAGTCCATTTCAACTCAAACCTGGCGGTTGCTCACCCAGTGCCAGCAGATCAAACCTGCTTTGTCACTAGGAGACAATTGGAATGCGAGTTCGTTGCCCAGGTATCCGTTGTTAGAACTCTGCTCTGGAGAAATTCCTAATGGTGTGTCCTTGATCCATTCAACAGGTCTCAACTGTCCTGCAGAAGGAATCCTTGTGGTTTGCAGCATCACACACTCGCACCGTGGGAAAACCTCCATGGCCTCGTGATGCCTCCACCTTCAGGTAGAGGACATCATGGACAGAAACTTCCGTCTGATCCTCGCCCTGACTTCAGATGCATGAGATCTCAATTCAGCTCTGCAGAGTGTGCCTGCCTTTCCCTCGCTCCAAAACCTAAGCCAGCTCACGTTCTCAGACTTCCGTCCTCACACTCCTGGCACACAAGCCTTCCACTTTGGGAATTCTGGAGACAAAATGCAGCACTCTGCCTGCCCTCCAGAAGAGAGACTTTGCCCTAGGGGTCTACCCAGAAACATCAAATGAGGATCAACCTGCAATTCTCTAGACTGTACCCCAATTATACAGTCTAGCCTGGGCACTAATGCCCTGTCTGACACAGCCTGATCCCAGACCTCGTGACCGACACCCAGACACCTGGCCTCACACTGAACACATCGAACATGCCATGGCCTTAGGTCATCATCTCTTCCCAACCTTGGTCTTCAGGCTTCAGAACCTAGACATTATCTCCACTCACAACTAAGTGACGTACGTGATGCAGAAATCAGAACTTCACCTTCCCCATGACCAGAAACCTTGTGGTTGGCATGTTGTCCAACGTTCAGTATATGAGAACCCAGCATGGCCCATGAGGCCTCAGACATGCTTGAGGGCTGCGATGGGCACAAACACACATTAGGACCCTAAGCATGAACCCTGGCCTCAAGTAAAGCCTCTCCGGGGCTGGACCAAGAGCCTGCATATGGGACTTGCCATGCCCCTACTCCCCCAATCCTAGCCAGAGCTTGAGAAGTCTAGTCAACCTTATTCAGAGCTCTTTTCTGGAATCCCTCTTTGGTGGGACACATAAGGTAAAAAAAAAAAAAAAAAAAAAAAAAAAAAAAAAAAAAAAAAACAAGATAAAGAAAAAAAAAAGTAAGGACTCCTACCATCCAAAGAATGACCCCAAACACTTGGAATTTGGCCAAATCCACAGAGAGAAATACTCGTCCATGGTCGATGAGGCCAGCCTGACATTCCACGGCCACCATTGACACAAAATCCGGAGACAAAAACCTGAAAAAGCGCCACACACTTGCCCTTTGTTCAGAGCCCCCAAAATTTTCAAGGTCTGTAGATCGGGCCTGCCATACCTATGTCCCCAAACCTAAGCCGAGTTTGTGTTTTCAGACTTCTGTCTCCATTGTCCTCACCCACACACCCTAAAGGCTGGGCCCCATGGAGCCACACCTCAGGACTGTGCCTGCTCTATCCAAGGGAATTCTGCTCATTCATTTGGCACAACCTGACAGATTAGGAGAATCATCCAAAATCTCTGAGGCTATCCCAATAGTGTAGAATGTCCTGGACATACAGGGACCCTCTGGCACAAGCTGAGCCACTACCTCCAATCAGAACCTTAGACAGATATCCATAGAAAAGAATATTGAACAAGACAGGCACCTAGGCCCTAATTGGATCCATTGCTTTTGTTTTCAGGCATCTCTCCTCAGAGGCCTGGATTCCAATACCAGCATAAGGGGGTTTCCAGAGATACCTATCAGAAAAAATCTCGTCTCCACATAGGAATCTTGCTCTATGGAGCTGTGTCATAACCTCCAGTTAGGAGAAAACTTCAGGTCACTGGAGCCACTGCCCCATTTGAATATCTCCATGGACACAATCCCAAATTATGACCCATCCTCAGGAGAGTCCATTTCAACTAAACCCCCTCGGTTGCTACTCCAGAGCCAGCAGATTGAACCTGCCTTGTCGCTAGGAGACAATTGAAATGCGAGTTGGGCTCTTCAGGCATCCATCCTTAGAACCCTGCTCTTGCGTCGTTCCTTATGGGACATCCTTGAGCCATCCAACAGGTCTCGACTGTCCCACAGGAGTCCTTGTGCATGGACCACCTAACAACTCATATCATGGAAAGCTTCCAAGGTCACATGATGCCCCCAATCTTCATGAAGGCAGATCATGGAAACTCCAACCTGAGCCAACAGCTGATCTTCGTCTTGAATTCAGATGCACGAGATCTTGATTCAGCTCTTCAGAGTGTACCTGTTGTGCCCTCACCCCAAAACCTAAGCGTAGCTAGTGTTCTCCGACTTCCGTCCTCACTCTCCTGGACCACACGCCCTCTATTTTGGGATTTCCGATGACACAGTGCTGCACTCTGCCTGCCCTCTAGAAGAAAAATATTGCCCTATGGGTCTACCCAGAAACCTCAAATGAGGATAAACCTGCACATCACTCAACTGTACACCAATTATATAGTCTAGCCTGTGCACTAATGCCCTGTCTGACAGAACCTGAGGCCTGAATTCCCAACCGACACCCAGACAGCTTGCAGTACACTGAGAACATCTGAACCACCATGGCCTTAGGTCGCCATCTCTATCCAACATCGGTTTTCAGGCTACAGAATCCTAGACCTTATCTCTACTCACTTCCCATGGGTGAACGTGATGCAGAAATCAGAACTTCTCCTTCCCTCTCGCCAGAATCGTGTGTTTGGCATCTTGTCCAACGCTCAGTGTAGGACCCCTGTAGGGCCTACAGGGGTAGTAGTAGGGCCCCTGAGGGTAGTGTAGGGTCCCTGAGGCCCTGCCTATGCTTAAGAGCTGCGGTGGGCTCAAACACACATTGGGACCCTTAGTTTGAGCCCTGTCCTCAAGTAAAGCCTCTCAGTGGCTGGACCATGAGCCCGCATATGGGGCCTGCCATGCCCCAAGTCACCCAATCTTAACCAGAGGTAGAGACATCTAGTCACCCCTACTCAGGGCTCTGCTCTGGAATCCCTCTTTGGTGGGACATTTGAGGTAAATAAACACAGAAAGGACTCCTCCCACTCACAGAATGACCCCAATCACTTGGGATTGGGCCATCCCAAGTGATTGGGGTCCAGAGAGAAAGACTCGTCCATGGCCCATGAGGCCAGCCCGACATTCCACGGCCACTATTGACACAAAATCCAGAGACATAAGCTTCAGCAAGCGTTCACACTCACCCTTAGGTCATAGCCCAAAAAATTCTCCTCATAGTCTGTAGATTGGGCCTGCCATACCTACGTCCCCAAACCTAAGCCGAGTTTGTGTTTTCAGACTTCTATCCTGACATCCCTGTCCCACACACCCTCCAGACTGAGGCCCCTGGAGCCACACCTCAGGACTGTGCCTGCCCTCTCCAAGGAAATTCTTCCCATTCCATTGGCCACAACCCTACAGATAAGGAGAAACCTCCAAAGTCCCAGAGGCCATTCCAATAGTGTAGGCCACCCAGGACAAAGAGGGGCGATCTCTCACAAGCTGAGCAACGACGTCAACTCACCCGTAGACAGATAACCCAAGAGAAGAAGATTAAACTGGACTGGCCCCTAGAATGTAATTGGTTCCATTGCTTTTTTTTCTAAGCATCTCTCCTCAGAGGCCTGTTTCCAATACCAGCATATGGGGGATTCCAGAGATACCAATCAGAACAAATCTTGTCTTCACATGGGAAACTTATCCTTTGGAGCTCTGTAAAAGCCTCCAGTTAGAAGAAACCTTCAGGTAGCCGGAGCAACCGCCCTATTCCAAGGTCTCCATGGACACATACCCGCATTATGACCATTCGGCAGGAGAGTACATTTCAACGCAGCCCCGTCGATTACTCCCCCAGAGGCAGAATATCAAACCTGCCTTGTCGCTAGGAGACAACTGGAATGCAAAGCAGACTCTCTAGGCATCCATCCTTGGAATCCTGCTCTGGCGCCGTTCCATATGGGATGTCCTGGAGCCTTCCAACAGGTCTTGACTGTCCCACAGAAGGAATCCTTGCAGATTGGAGCATCTCACAACTCCTATCGTGGGAAAACCTACATGGCCTCATGAGATGCTCCCCTTTATAAAGGGGCCATCATGGACAGAAACTCCAACCTGAGCCAACTTCTGATGCATTGCTTTGGTTTCTAGGTATCTCTCCTCAGAGGCCTGGTTTCCAATATCAGAATATGGGGGTTTCCTAAGGAAACAATCAGAACAGATCTCATCTCCACATGGGAAACTTGCTCTTTGGAGCTGTGTCAATACCTCAGGTTAGGAGGATCCTTCAGGGCGCTGGCACCATGGCCCAATCCCAAGGTCTCCAAGGACACAAACTTACATTATGAACCATTCTCAGGAGAGTCCATTTCAAATCAGCCCCCTCGGCTGCTCACCCAGAGCCAGCAGATCAAACCTTCCTTGTCACTCGGAGACAGTTAGAATGGGAAGCGGGCTGCCCAGGCATCCATCCTTAGAACCCTGCTCTGGAGAACTTCTTTATGGGACGTCTTGAATCCAACCAACCTGTCTTGACTGTCTCGCAGAATGAATCCTTGTGGTTTGAAGCATCACACAATAACACTGTGAGAAAACCTCCATTTCCTCATGATGCACCACACCTTCATAAATGGGCCATCATGGACAAAAACTCCATCCTAACCCAAAGTCTGATCCTCGCCCTGAATTCAGAAGCATGAGATCTCGATTCAGCACTTGAGAGTGTGCCTGCTGTGCCCTCGCCTTGAAACCTAAGCCTATCTTGTGTTCTCAGACTTCCGTCCTCAGAATCCTGGCCAACCCCTCCAGTTTGGAAATTCTGGAGACACAATGCAGCACTCTGCCTGGCCTCCAGAAGAAAAATGTTGCCCTATAGGGCTAACCGGAAACGCCAAATGAGTAACAACCTGCATGCCACTCGACCATACCCCAATTATACAGTCTAGCCTGTGCACTAAAGCCCTGTCTGACACAGCCTGAGGGCAGACCTCCAGTCCAACACCCAGAAAGTTGGCCGTACACAGAACATATCACACCCACAATGGCTTTAGGCCATCATCTCTACCCAACCTCAATTTTCACCTTCAGAACCTAGACCTTATCTACACTCACTGCTCAGGAGTGAACGTGATGCAAGAATCAGGACTTCTCCTTCACCATGGCAAGAAACCTTGTGGTTGGCATGTTGTCCAACGTTCATTGTAGGAGAAAGCAGCATGGACTATGAGGTCCCACCTATCCCTGAGGGCCACAATTTGCACAAACACATATTGTGACCCTCAGCGTGAGCCTTATTTTCTTGTGAAGCCTCTTAGTGACTGGAACAACAGCCCACATATGGGGCTTGCCAGCCCCTAGTCACCCAATCTCAACCAGAGTTCGAGATGTCTAGTCACCCGACTCAGGGCTCTGCTCTGGAATCCCTCTTTGGTGGGACACCTGAGGTAAAAAAAAAAAAAATACAGAAAGGACTTTTCCCATCCACAGAATGATCCCAACCCCTTGGGATCAGGCCAAATCACCAGAGAAAGAATTGTCCATGGCCCTTGAGGACACTCCGACATTCCACGGCCACCGTTGACACAAAATCCAGGGACAAAAGCCTGAGCAAGTGCCACATACTCGCCCTTTGTTCATAGCCCGGAAAATTCTCACGGTCTGTAGATCGAGCCTTCATACATACATCCCCAAACATAAGCTGAGTTTGTGTTTTCAAACTTCTGTCCCCACAGTCCTGGCCCACACACCATCCAAGCTGGGGCCCCTGGAGCCACACCTCAGGTGTGTGGCTTCCCTCTCCAGGGGAATTCTGCCATTTCCATTGGCCACAACCTTATAGATTAGGAGAAACCTCCAAACTCCCCGAGGCCATCTGAATAGTGTTGGCTGCCCAGGACAAACAGGGATGATCTTTCACAAGTTAGGAAACTACCTCCACTCAGACCCAGAGACAGATATACCCATAGAATAAGATTGAACTGGACAGGCACTTAGGCCCTAATCAGATCCATTGCTTTTGTTTCCAGGCATCTCTCCTCAGAGGCCTGGTTTCCAATACCAGCATAAGGGGATTACTGAGGCACTCATCAGAAAAATCTCGTCTCCACATAGGAAATGTACTCTTTGGAGCTCTATAAAAACCTCTGTTTAGGAGAATCTTTCAGGGCCCCGGATCAAGCGCCCCATTCCAAGGTCTCCATGGACTTAAACCCACATTATGATCTATCCTCGGGAGCGTCCATGTCAACTCAACCCCCTTGGTTTCTCCCCCAGGGCCTGCAGATCAAACCTGCCTTGTCGCTAGGAGACAACTAGAATGTGAGGTGGGCTGCCTAGGCATCAATCCTTAGAACCCTACTCTGGAGTCATTCCATATGGGACATCCTAGAGCCATCCAACAGGTCTCAAGTGTTCCACAGAAGGAATCTTTGCAGTCTGGAGCATCTCAGAACTCCCATTGTGGGAAAATCTACATGGCCTCTTGAGACGCTCCACTTTATAAAGTGGCCATCATGGACAGAAACTCCAACCTGAGCAAACGTCTGATATTCGCCCTGACTTCAGGTGCATGAGATCATGATTCAGCTCTGCAGAGTGTGCCTTCTGTGCCCTCACTTCAAAAACGAAGCCTAGCTTGTGTTCTCAGACTACAGTCCTTACACCCCTGGCCCAAAAGCCCTACAGTTTGGCAATACTGGGGCCACAATGCAGCACTCTGCCTGCCCTCCCAGAGAAAAAACGTTGCCTTATGGAACTACCTAGAGACCCGAATGAGGATCAATTGAACGCCACTCGACTGCACCCCAAATATACAGTCTACCCTGTCTAATGCCTTGTCTGACACAGCATGAGCCCACACCTCCAGACCTACGCTGAACAGCTGGCCGCACACTGAGCTCATTGGACCCAACAGGTCCTTAGGTCTTCATCTCTTCCCAACCTCGGTTTTCAGGTTTCAGAACCTAGACCTAAACTCCAATCACTGTCCAGGGGTTAACGTGATGCAGAAGTCACAACTCTTCCTTCGCCATGGCCAGAAACCTTGTGGTTGGCATATTCTCCAACGTTCAGTGTCGGAGAATCCAGCGTGGCCCATGAGGCCCTTCCCATGCTTGAGGGCCTTGTTGGCACAAATAGGCATTGTGACCCTCAGCATGAGCCCTGTCCTCAAGGAAGGCCTCTCAGTGTCTGAATCAAGAGCCCACATATTGGACTTGCCATGCCCCTAGGCCCCCAAACTAAAACAGAGGTGGGGTTGTCCAGTGTCCCTCCCGAGGACTCTGCTCTGGAATCCCTCCTTTATTGGGACACATGAGGTACAAAAAATAAAATAAAATAAAATAAAAAACAGAAAGGACTCCTCCCATCCCACAGAACATACCCAAACTCTTGGGATTGGGTCAAATCCTCAGAGAAGGAAAGCCGTCCACAACCCATGAGGCCACGCCAGCATTCCACCCACATTGTTCACACAAATCCAGAGACAAAATCTGAGCAAGCACCTCAAACTCACACTTTTTCATATCCTGAAGTGTTATCACGGTCTGTAGATTGGGCGTGCCATAACTATGTCCCCAATTCTAAGCGGAGTTTGTGTTTTCAGATTTTTGCTCAACAGGCCTGGCCCACACACCCACAAGGTTGGGCCCCTAGAGCCAAACTCAGAACTTTGCCTGCCCTCTCCAGGGGATTTCTGCCCATTCCATTGACCACAACCCTATAGATTAGGAGAAACTCCAAAGTCCCGAGGCCATTCCAATATTATAGGTCGCCCAGGACAAACAGGGGCGATCTGACACAATCTGAGCAACTACCTCACCTCAGATACTTAGACACGTATCCCCAGCAAAGAGATTGAACCGGACAGGCACCTAGGCCCTAATCATATCCATTGCTTTTGTTTCCAGTCATCTCTCCTCAGAGACCTGGTTTCCAATACCAGCATATGGGAGATTCCTTAGGCACTCATTAAAACAATTCTCTTCTCTACATAGGAAACATACTCTTTAGAGCTCCATCAAAACCTCCGGTTATGAACATTCCTCAAGGACCCGGATCAAGACCCCATTCCAAGTATACATGGACACAAATGCACATTATGACCCATCCTCAACTCACCCATTTCAACACACCCACCTCGGTTGCTCCCCTAGATCCAGCAGATCGAACTTGCCTTGGCGCTATGAGACACCTGGAATGGGAGGCAGGCTGCTCAGGCATCCATCCTTAGAACCCTGCTCTGGATAACTTCCTTATGGGATGTCCTGGAGCCATCCAACAGGTCTCGACTGTCCCACAGAAGGAATCATTGCGGTTTGGAGCATCTCACAATTCCCATCGTGGGAAAACCTCCATGTCCTCGTGACACCCTCCCCTTCATGAAGGGGCTGTCATGGACAGAAACTTCGACCTAAGCCAACGTCTGATCCTAGCTCTGTCTTCAGGTATACAGGATCTCAAATCATCTCTGCAGAGGGTGCCTGCCGTCCCCTCACCCCGAAATCTAAGTCTGGCTTGTGTTCTCAGAATTTTTTCATCACACTCCTGGCCCACAAGCCTTCCAGTTTGGGAATTCTGGAGCCACTATGTGGCACTGTGTCTTCCCTCCAGAAGAAAAACGTTGCCCTCTGGGGCTACCCAGTAACCACAAATGAGTACCATTCTGCACGAAACTCGACTGCACCCCAATGATACAGTCTAGCCTGGGCACTAATTCCCTGTCTGCCACAGCCTGAGCCTGCACCTCCCAACCCACACTCAACAGCTGGCCGAACACTGAGCACATCAGCCACACCATGGCCTTAGGTCTTCATCTCTTCCCAACCTCAGTTTTCAGGCTTCAGAACCTAGACCTTAAATCCAATCACAGTCCAGGAGTGAAAGTGTTGCAGAAATTAGAACTCCATCTTCCCCATGGCCAGAAAACTTGTGGTTGCCATATTGTGCAACGTTCCCTGTAGGAGAAACCAGCATGGTACATTAGGCCACGCCCTGACTTGAGGGGCTCCTTGGGCACAAAAACACATTGTGAAACTCAGTGTGAGACCATTCCTCAGGGAAGGCCTCTCAGTGTCTGAACCAAGAGCCCACATATGGGGCTTGCCATGTTCTTAGGTCCCAATGTTAACCAGAGGTCTGGTTGTCCAGTTGCCCCAACCCACGACTCTGCTCTGGAATCCCTCTTTGGTGGTCCCCGGAGGTTAAAAAAAAAAATAAAATAAACAAAAAAACCCAGAAAGGCCTCCTCCCTTCCCACAGAATGACCCCAAACTCTTGGGATCGGTTCAAATCCCCAGAAAGGGAGCCTCATCGATGGCCCATGAGGACACCCCGACATTCCATGGCAATCGGTGACACATTTCCAGAAAAAAAAAAAAAAAAAAAAAGCATGAGCCAGCACCTCACATTCGCCCTTTGTTCATATCCCGAAGAATTCTCCTCACGGTCTATAGATCGGGCCGGCCATACCTACATCCCCCAACCTAAGTGGAGTTTGTGTTTTCAGACTTTTGTCCAAATAGCCCTGGACCACACACGCTCCACACTTGGGTCCCTGGAGCCACACCTCAGGACTGTGCTTCCCTTTCAAGGGAATTCTTCCCATTCCATTGGCCACAACCTTGCAAATGAGGAAAAACCTCCAAAGTCACCGAGGCCATCCCAATAGTGTAGGCCGCCCAGGACAAACAGGGGTGATCTCAAACCAGCTGAGCAACTACCTCCACTCAGACAACAGATGTCCCCAGAGAAGAATATTGAACCGGACAGGCCCCTAGGCCCTAATCAGATCCATTGCTTTGGTTTTTAGGCATCTCTCCTCAGAGGCCTCGTTTCCAATACCAGCATATGGTGGTTTCCTGAGGCACCAATAAGAACAAATCTCATCTCCCCATGGAAAACTTGCTCATTGGAGCTTTGTCATAACCTCTGGTTAGGAGAATCCTTCAGGGCCCTGGTGCCACTGCCCCATACCAAGGTCTCCATGGACTCAAACCAACATTAAGACCATCCTCAGGAAAGTCCATTTCAACTCAGCCCCCTCTGTTGCTACCCCAAGCCAGCAGATCAAACGTTTCTTGTTGCTAGGAGACAATTGGATTGTGAGGCTGACTGCCCAGGCATCCATACTTAGAACCCTGTTCTGGAAAAATACCTTATAAGACGTCCTGGAGCCATCCAACAAATCTTAATTGTCCCACAGAAGGAATCCTTGCGGTTTGGAGCATCTCACAACTCCAATAGTGGGAAAACCCCCATGGGCTCATAATATCCCCCCTTCATGAAGGGGCCAACATGGACAGAAACTCAAACCTGAGCCAAAGTCTGATCCTCGACCTGACTTCAGACACATGAGATCTCAATTCAGCTCTGCAGAGTGTGGCTGCCATGTCCTTGCCCCGAAACCTAAGCCTAGCTTGTGTTCTCAGACTTCCGTCCTCACTCTCCTGGCCCACAAGCCCTCCAGTTTGGGAATTCCGAAGCCACAATGCAGCACTCTGCCTGCCCTCCAGAAGAAAAACTTTGCCCTATGCTTCTAATAAGAAACCCCAAATGATTTTCTAATGCATGCCACTCGATTGTAAAGCAATTATACAGCCCACCCTGTATTCTAAAGCCCTGTCTGGCACAGCCTGAGACAAGACATCCCAAACGACACCCAGACAGCTGGCCCCAACCTGGACACATAGGACCCGCTATGGCTGTAGGTCGTCATCTCTTCCCAACCTCGGTTTTCAGGCTTCAGAACCTAGACCTTATCTCCAATCACTGCCCAGGGTGAACGTGATGCAGAAATTAGAATTCCTCCTTCCCCATGGCCAGAAACCTTGTGGTTGGCATGTTGTCCAACGTTCAATGTGGGAAAACCTGCATTGTCCGAAAGGCCACGCCAGTGCTTGAGGGCCGCCTAGGGCACAGACATGCATTGTGACCTGCAGCGTGAGTCCCGTATTAAAGTAACGCCTCTCAGGGGCTGGACCAAGATCCTGCATATGGGGCTTGTCATATCCATAGGCCCCCAGGCTTAACCCGAGGGCGAGTATTCCAGTTGTCAGTACCCACTGCTATGCTCTAGAATCCCTCTACTGGGGGGACATATGAGGCAAAAAACAGGACACTTCCCTTCCCACAGAATGACCCCAAACACTTGGGGGCTGGACAAACTACCAGAGAGGGAGACTTCTACGACCCATGAGGCAACTCCTACATTAAACGGCCATTGTGGACAAAACATCCAGAGACAAAAGCCTGAGCGACTGCCTCCCTCTCACCCTTCTTTCATATCCAGAGGAGCTCCCCTCATGGACTGTAGATCAGGCCTGCCGTAACCTCGGCCCCAAACCTGAGCTGAGTTAGGGTTTTTGGATGTCTGTCTGCACAGCCATGGCCCACACAGCCTCCAGGCTGGGGTCTCTGGAGCCACACCACAGAACTGTGCCTGCTCTCTCCTAAGAAACTGCCCATTCCATTGGCCACAACTCTACAAAATAGTAGAAACCTCAAGGTCCCCAAGGACATCCCACTACCGCAAGCCGCACTGGACAAATAGGGGCATTATGACACAAGCTGAGCAACTACTACCTCCATGCAGACACACAGACAGATATCCGCAGAGACAGAAGATTGAACCAGACAGGCCCCTAGGCCCTATTATGAACTCTTGCTTTGGTGTCCAGGTATCACTCCTCAGAGGCCTGGGTTCGAAGACCAGCATACAGGGCTTTCCTGAGGCACCAGACAAAAGACCTCTCATCTCCACATGGGAAGCTTCCTTGTTGGAGTTGTGTCAAGCCCTTCGGGTTGGAGAATCCTGCAGAGTCCCTTAGCTACTGCCACATTCCAAGGTCTCCATGGCCACCAACCCACATTATGACTCATCCTCAGGAGAGTCCATTTAAACTCAGCCTTCTGGGTTGCTCACCCAAGAGCCCGCAGATTGAGCGTGCCTTGTCTCCACCAGGCAATGGGAAGGTGAGTTGGTGTTTCTCGGCATCCATGCTTAGGCCCCTGCTCTCGAGTCTTTCTGTATGGGGCATCCTGGAACCATACAATAGTACTCGACTGTCCTGAAGAAGGAAACTTTGAAGTTTGGAGCAGCTCACAACTCCCAGCGTAGGGAAACCTCCCTGGCCTCATGACGCCCCCACCCCCTTCAGGAAGGGGCCGTCATGGACACAAACTCCAGCTTGAGGCAACATCTGATACTCGCCCTGACCTCACCTGCAGGAGATCTCGATTCAGCCTCTTCAGAGTGGGCCTGCCATGCTCTTGGCCCCAAAACTCATGCTAGCTTGTGTTTTCAGACTTCCTTCCTCACAATCCTGGCCACACCCCTCCAGTTTGGCAATTCTGGAGACACAATGCAGCACTCTGCCTGCCCTCCAGAAGAAAAATGTTGCCCTATAGGGCTAACCGGAAACGCCAAATGAGTAACAACCTGCATGCCACTCGACCACACCCCAATTATACAGTCTAGCCTGTGCACTAAAGCCCTGTCTGACACAGCCTGAGGGCAGACCTCCAGTCCAACACCCAGACAGCTGGCCGTACACAGAGCATATCACACCCACAATGGCTTTAGGCCATCATCTCTACCCAACCTCAGTTTTCACCTTCAGAACCTAGACCTTATCTCCACTCACTGCTCAGGAGTGAACGTGATGCAAGAATCAGAACTTCTCCTTCGCCTTGGCAAGAAACCTAGTGGTTGGCATGTTGTCCAATGTTCATTGTAGGAGAAAGCAGCATGGACTATGAGGCCCCACCTATCCCTGAGGGCCACAATGTGCACAAACACACATTGTGACCCTCAGCGTGAGCCCTATCCTCATGTAAAGCCTCTTAGTCACTGGAACAACAGCCCACATATGGGGCTTGCCAAGCCCCTAGTCCCCCAATCTCAACCAGAGTTCGAGATGTCTAGTCACACCTACTCAGGGCTCTACTCTGGAATCCCTCTTTGGTGGGAGAACTGAGGTAAAAAAAATACATAAAGGACTCTTCCCATCCACAGAATGATCCCAACCCCTTGGGATCAGGCCAAATCACCAGAGAAAGAATTGTCCATGGCCCTTGAGGACACTCCGACATTCCACGGCCATCGTTGACACAAAATCCAGAGACAAAAGCCTGAGCAAGCGCCACATACTCGCCCTTTGTTCATAGCCCGGAAAATTCTCACGGTCTGTAGATCGAGCCTTCATACATACATCCCCAAAACTAAGCTGAGTTTGTGTTTTCAGACTTCTGTCCCCACAGGCCTGGCCAACACACCATCCAAGCTGGGGCCCCTGGAGCCACACCTCAGGACTGTGGCTTCCCTCTCCAGGGAAATTCTGCTATTTCCATTGGCCACAACCCAATAGATTAGGAGAATCCGCAAAACTCCCCCAGGCCATCTGAATAACGTTGGCTGCCCAGGACACACAGGGATGATCTCTCACAAGTTAGGAAACTACCTCCACTCAGACCCAGAGACAGATATCCCCATAGAATAAGATTGAACTGGACAGGCACTTAGGCCCTAATCAGATCCATTGCTTTTGATTCCAGTCATCTCTCCTCAGAGGCCTGTTTTCCAATACCAGCATATGGGAGATTCCTTAGGCACTCATCAAAACAATTCTCTTCTCTACATAGGAAACATACTCTTTAGAGCTCCATCAAAACCTCCGGTTATGAACATCCCTCAAGGCCCCGGTTCAAGCACCCCATTCCAAGGTCTACATGGACACAAATGCACATTATGACCCATCCTCAACTCACCCATTTCAACACACCCACCTCGGTTGCTCCCCTAGATCCAGCAGATCGAACTTGCCTTGGCGCTATGAGACACCTGGAATGGGAGGCAGGCTGCCCAGGCATCCATCCTTAGAACCCTGCTCTGGATAACGTCCTTATGGGATGTCCTGGAGCCATCCAACAGGTCTCGACTGTCCCACAGAAGGAATCATTGCGGTTTGGAGCATCTCACAATTCCCATCGTGGGAAAACCTCCATGTCCTCGTGACACCCTCCCCTTCATGAAGGGGCTGTCATGGACAGAAACTTCGACCTAAGCCAACGTCTGATCCTAGCTCTGTCTTCAGGTATACAGGATCTCGAATCATCTCTGCAGAGGGTGCCTGCCGTCCCCTCACCCCGAAATCTAAGTCTGGCTTGTGTTCTCAGAATTTTTTCATCACACTCCTGGCCCACAAGCCTTCCAGTTTGGGAATTCTGGAGCCACTCTGTGGCATGTGTCTTCCCTCCAGAAGAAAAACTTTGCCCTCTGGGGCTACCCAGTAACCACAAATGAGTACCATCCTGCACGAAACTCGACTGCACCCCAATGATACAGTCTAGCCTGGGCACTAATTCCCTGTCTGCCACAGCCTGAGCCTGCACCTCCCAACCCACACTCAACAGCTGGCCGAACACTGAGCACATCAGCCACACCATGGCCTTAGGTCTTCATCTCTTCCCAACCTCAGTTTTCAGGCTTCAGAACCTAGACCTTAAATCCAATCACAGTCCAGGAGTGAAAGTGTTGCAGAAATTAGAACTCCATCTTCCCCATGGCCAGAAAACTTGTGGTTGCCATATTGTGCAACGTTCCCTGTAGGAGAAACCAGCATGGTACATTAGGCCACGCCCTGACTTGAGGGGCTCCTTGGGCACAAAAACACATTGTGAAACTCAGTGTGAGACCATTCCTCAGGGAAGGCCTCTCAGTGTCTGGACCAAGAGCCCACATATGGGGCTTGCCATGTTCTTAGGTCCCAATGTTAACCAGAGGTCTGGTTGTCCAGTCGCCCCTCCCCAGGACTCTGCTCTGGAATCCCTCTTTTGGTGGTCCACCTTAGGTAAAAAAAATAATAATAATAAAAAAATAAACAAAAAAACAAGAAAGGCCTCCTCCCTTCCCACAGAATGACCCCAAACTCTTGGGATCGGGTCAAATCCCCAGAAAGGAAGCCTCATCGATGGCCCATGAGGACACCCCGACATTCCATGGCAATCGGTGACACATTTCCAGAAAAAAAAAAAAAAAAAAAAAAGCATGAGCCAGCACCTCACATTCGCCCTTTGTTCATATCCCGAAGAGTTCTCCTCACGGTCTATAGATCGGGCCGGCCATACCTACATCCCCCAACCTAAGTGGAGTTTGTGTTTTCAGACTTTTGTCCAAATAGCCCTGGACCACACACGCTCCACACTTGGGTCCCTGGAGCCACACCTCAGGACTGTGCTTCCCTTTCAAGGGAATTCTTCCCATTCCATTGGCCACAACCTTGCAAATGAGGAAAAACCTCCAAAGTCACCGAGGCCATCCCAATAGTGTAGGCCGCCCAGGACAAACAGGGGTGATCTCAAACCAGCTGAGCAACTACCTCCACTCAGACAACAGATGTCCCCAGAGAAGAATATTGAACCGGACAGGCCCCTAGGCCCTAATCAGATCCATTGCTTTGGTTTTTAGGCATCTCTCCTCAGAGGCCTCGTTTCCAATACCAGCATATGGTGGTTTCCTGAGGCACCAATAAGAACAAATCTCATCTCCCCATGGAAAACTTGCTCATTGGAGCTTTGTCATAACCTCTGGTTAGGAGAATCCTTCAGGGCCCTGGTGCCACTGCCCCATACCAAGGTCTCCATGGACTCAAACCAACATTAAGACCATCCTCAGGAAAGTCCATTTCAACTCAGCCCCCTCTGTTGCTACCCCAAGCCAGCAGATCAAACGTTTCTTGTTGCTAGGAGACAATTGGATTGTGAGGCTGACTGCCCAGGCATCCATACTTAGAACCCTGTTCTGGAAAAATACCTTATAAGACGTCCTGGAGCCATCCAACAAATCTTAATTGTCCCACAGAAGGAATCCTTGCGGTTTGGAGCATCTCACAACTCCAATAGTGGGAAAACCCCCATGGGCTCATAATGTCCCCCCTTCATGAAGGGGCCAACATGGACAGAAACTCAAACCTGAGCCAAAGTCTGATCCTCGACCTGACTTCAGACACATGAGATCTCAATTCAGCTCTGCAGAGTGTGGCTGCCATGTCCTTGCCCCGAAACCTAAGCCTAGCTTGTGTTCTCAGACTTCCGTCCTCACTCTCCTGGCCCACAAGCCCTCCAGTTTGGGAATTCCGAAGCCACAATGCAGCACTCTGCCTGCCCTCCAGAAGAAAAACTTTGCCCTATGCTTCTAATAAGAAACCCCAAATGATTTTCTAATGCATGCCACTCGATTGTAAAGCAATTATACAGCCCACCCTGTATTCTAATGCCCTGTCTGGCACAGCCTGAGACAAGACATCCCAAACGACACCCAGACAGCTGGCCCCAACCTGGACACATAGGACCCGCTATGGCTGTAGGTCGTCATCTCTTCCCAACCTCGGTTTTCAGGCTTCAGAACCTAGACCTTATCTCCAATCACTGCCCAGGGTGAACGTGATGCAGAAATTAGAATTCCTCCTTCCCCATGGCCAGAAACCTTGTGGTTGGCATGTTGTCCAACGTTCAATGTGGGAAAACCTGCATTGTCCGAAAGGCCACGCCAGTGCTTGAGGGCCGCCTAGGGCACAGACATGCATTGTGACCTGCAGCGTGAGTCCCGTATTAAAGTAACGCCTCTCAGGGGCTGGACCAAGATCCTGCATATGGGGCTTGTCATATCCATAGGCCCCCAGGCTTAACCCGAGGGCGAGTATTCCAGTTGTCAGTACCCACTGCTATGCTCTAGAATCCCTCTACTGGGGGGACATATGAGGCAAAAAACAGGACACTTCCCTTCCCACAGAATGACCCCAAACACTTGGGGGCTGGACAAACTACCAGAGAGGGAGACTTCTACGACCCATGAGGCAACTCCTACATTAAACGGCCATTGTGGACAAAACATCCAGAGACAAAAGCCTGAGCGACTGCCTCCCTCTCACCCTTCTTTCATATCCAGAGGAGCTCCCCTCATGGACTGTAGATCAGGCCTGCCGTAACCTCGGCCCCAAACCTGAGCTGAGTTAGGGTTTTTGGATGTCTGTCTGCACAGCCATGGCCCACACAGCCTCCAGGCTGGGGTCTCTGGAGCCACACCACAGAACTGTGCCTGCTCTCTCCTAAGAAACTGCCCATTCCATTGGCCACAACTCTACAAAATAGTAGAAACCTCAAGGTCCCCAAGGACATCCCACTACCGCAAGCCGCACTGGACAAATAGGGGCATTATGACACAAGCTGAGCAACTACTACCTCCATGCAGACACACAGACAGATATCCGCAGAGACAGAAGATTGAACCAGACAGGCCCCTAGGCCCTATTATGAACTCTTGCTTTGGTGTCCAGGTATCACTCCTCAGAGGCCTGGGTTCGAAGACCAGCATACGGGGCTTTCCTGAGGCACCAGACAAAAGACCTCTCATCTCCACATGGGAAGCTTCCTTGTTGGAGTTGTGTCAAGCCCTTCGGGTTGGAGAATCCTGCAGAGTCCCTTAGCTACTGCCACATTCCAAGGTCTCCATGGCCACCAACCCACATTATGACTCATCCTCAGGAGAGTCCATTTAAACTCAGCCTTCTGGGTAGCTCACCCAAGAGCCCGCAGATTGAGCGTGCCTTGTCTCCACCAGGCAATGGGAAGGTGAGTTGGCGTTTCTCGGCATCCATGCTTAGGCCCCTGCTCTCGAGTCTTTCTGTATGGGGCATCCTGGAACCATACAATAGTACTCGACTGTCCTGAAGAAGGAAACTTTGAAGTTTGGAGCAGCTCACAACTCCCAGCGTAGGGAAACCTCCCTGGCCTCATGACGCCCCCACCCCCTTCAGGAAGGGGCCGTCATGGACACAAACTCCAGCTTGAGGCAACATCTGATACTCGCCCTGACCTCACCTGCAGGAGATCTCGATTCAGCCTCTTCAGAGTGGGCCTGCCATGCTCTTGGCCCCAAAACTCATGCTAGCTTGTGTTTTCAGACTTCCTTCCTCACAATCCTGGCCACACCCCTCCAGTTTGGCAATTCTGGAGACACAATGCAGCACTCTGCCTGCCCTCCAGAAGAAAAATGTTGCCCTATAGGGCTAACCGGAAACGCCAAATGAGTAACAACCTGCATGCCACTCGACCACACCCCAATTATACAGTCTAGCCTGTGCACTAAAGCCCTGTCTGACACAGCCTGAGGGCAGACCTCCAGTCCAACACCCAGACAGCTGGCCGTACACAGAGCATATCACACCCACAATGGCTTTAGGCCATCATCTCTACCCAACCTCAGTTTTCACCTTCAGAACCTAGACCTTATCTCCACTCACTGCTCAGGAGTGAACGTGATGCAAGAATCAGAACTTCTCCTTCGCCTTGGCAAGAAACCTAGTGGTTGGCATGTTGTCCAATGTTCATTGTAGGAGAAAGCAGCATGGACTATGAGGCCCCACCTATCCCTGAGGGCCACAATGTGCACAAACACACATTGTGACCCTCAGCGTGAGCCCTATCCTCATGTAAAGCCTCTTAGTCACTGGAACAACAGCCCACATATGGGGCTTGCCAAGCCCCTAGTCCCCCAATCTCAACCAGAGTTCGAGATGTCTAGTCACACCTACTCAGGGCTCTACTCTGGAATCCCTCTTTGGTGGGAGAACTGAGGTAAAAAAAATACATAAAGGACTCTTCCCATCCACAGAATGATCCCAACCCCTTGGGATCAGGCCAAATCACCAGAGAAAGAATTGTCCATGGCCCTTGAGGACACTCCGACATTCCACGGCCACCGTTGACACAAAATCCAGAGACAAAAGCCTGAGCAAGCGCCACATACTCGCCCTTTGTTCATAGCCCGGAAAATTCTCACGGTCTGTAGATCGAGCCTTCATACATACATCCCCAAAACTAAGCTGAGTTTGTGTTTTCAGACTTCTGTCCCCACAGGCCTGGCCAACACACCATCCAAGCTGGGGCCCCTGGAGCCACACCTCAGGACTGTGGCTTCCCTCTCCAGGGAAATTCTGCTATTTCCATTGGCCACAACCCAATAGATTAGGAGAATCCGCAAAACTCCCCCAGGCCATCTGAAAAACGTTGGCTGCCCAGGACACACAGGGATGATCTCTCACAAGTTAGGAAACTACCTCCACTCAGACCCAGAGACAGATATCCCCATAGAATAAGATTGAACTGGACAGGCACTTAGGCCCTAATCAGATCCATTGCTTTTGATTCCAGTCATCTCTCCTCAGAGGCCTGTTTTCCAATACCAGCATATGGGAGATTCCTTAGGCACTCATCAAAACAATTCTCTTCTCTACATAGGAAACATACTCTTTAGAGCTCCATCAAAACCTCCGGTTATGAACATCCCTCAAGGCCCCGGTTCAAGCACCCCATTCCAAGGTCTACATGGACACAAATGCACATTATGACCCATCCTCAACTCACCCATTTCAACACACCCGCCTCGGTTGCTCCCCTAGATCCAGCAGATCGAACTTGCCTTGGCGCTATGAGACACCTGGAATGGGAGGCAGGCTGCCCAGGCATCCATCCTTAGAACCCTGCTCTGGATAACGTCCTTATGGGATGTCCTGGAGCCATCCAACAGGTCTCGACTGTCCCACAGAAGGAATCATTGCGGTTTGGAGCATCTCACAATTCCCATCGTGGGAAAACCTCCATGTCCTCGTGACACCCTCCCCTTCATGAAGGGGCTGTCATGGACAGAAACTTCGACCTAAGCCAACGTCTGATCCTAGCTCTGTCTTCAGGTATACAGGATCTCGAATCATCTCTGCAGAGGGTGCCTGCCGTCCCCTCACCCCGAAATCTAAGTCTGGCTTGTGTTCTCAGAATTTTTTCATCACACTCCTGGCCCACAAGCCTTCCAGTTTGGGAATTCTGGAGCCACTCTGTGGCATGTGTCTTCCCTCCAGAAGAAAAACTTTGCCCTCTGGGGCTACCCAGTAACCACAAATGAGTACCATCCTGCACGAAACTCGACTGCACCCCAATGATACAGTCTAGCCTGGGCACTAATTCCCTGTCTGCCACAGCCTGAGCCTGCACCTCCCAACCCACACTCAACAGCTGGCCGAACACTGAGCACATCAGCCACACCATGGCCTTAGGTCTTCATCTCTTCCCAACCTCAGTTTTCAGGCTTCAGAACCTAGACCTTAAATCCAATCACAGTCCAGGAGTGAAAGTGTTGCAGAAATTAGAACTCCATCTTCCCCATGGCCAGAAAACTTGTGGTTGCCATATTGTGCAACGTTCCCTGTAGGAGAAACCAGCATGGTACATTAGGCCACGCCCTGACTTGAGGGGCTCCTTGGGCACAAAAACACATTGTGAAACTCAGTGTGAGACCATTCCTCAGGGAAGGCCTCTCAGTGTCTGGACCAAGAGCCCACATATGGGGCTTGCCATGTTCTTAGGTCCCAATGTTAACCAGAGGTCTGGTTGTCCAGTCGCCCCTCCCCAGGACTCTGCTCTGGAATCCCTCTTTTGGTGGTCCACCTTAGGTAAAAATAATAATAATAATAAAAAAATAAACAAAAAAACAAGAAAGGCCTCCTCCCTTCCCACAGTATGACCCCAAACTCTTGGGATCGGGTCAAATCCCCAGAAAGGGAGCCTCATCGATGGCCCATGAGGACACCCCGACATTCCATGGCAATCGGTGACACATTTCCAGAAAAAAAAAAAAAAAAAAAAGCATGAGCCAGCACCTCACATTCGCCCTTTGTTCATATCCCGAAGAGTTCTCCTCACGGTCTATAGATCGGGCCGGCCATACCTACATCCCCCAACCTAAGTGGAGTTTGTGTTTTCAGACTTTTGTCCAAATAGCCCTGGACCACACACGCTCCACACTTGGGTCCCTGGAGCCACACCTCAGGACTGTGCTTCCCTTTCAAGGGAATTCTTCCCATTCCATTGGCCACAACCTTGCAAATGAGGAAAAACCTCCAAAGTCACCGAGGCCATCCCAATAGTGTAGGCCGCCCAGGACAAACAGGGGTGGTCTCAAACCAGCTGAGCAACTACCTCCACTCAGACAACAGATGTCCCCAGAGAAGAATATTGAACCGGACAGGCCCCTAGGCCCTAATCAGATCCATTGCTTTGGTTTTTAGGCATCTCTCCTCAGAGGCCTCGTTTCCAATACCAGCATATGGTGGTTTCCTGAGGCACCAATAAGAACAAATCTCGTCTCCCCATGGAAAACTTGCTCATTGGAGCTTTGTCATAACCTCTGGTTAGGAGAATCCTTCAGGGCCCTGGTGCCACTGCCCCATACCAAGGTCTCCATGGACTCAAACCAACATTAAGACCATCCTCAGGAAAGTCCATTTCAACTCAGCCCCCTCTGTTGCTACCCCAAGCCAGCAGATCAAACGTTTCTTGTTGCTAGGAGACAATTGGATTGTGAGGCTGACTGCCCAGGCATCCATACTTAGAACCCTGTTCTGGGAAAATACCTTATAAGACGTCCTGGAGCCATCCAACAAATCTTAATTGTCCCACAGAAGGAATCCTTGCGGTTTGGAGCATCTCACAACTCCAATAGTGGGAAAACCCCCATGGGCTCATAATATCCCCCCTTCATGAAGGGGCCAACATGGACAGAAACTCAAACCTGAGCCAAAGTCTGATCCTCGACCTGACTTCAGACACATGAGATCTCAATTCAGCTCTGCAGAGTGTGGCTGCCATGTCCTTGCCCCGAAACCTAAGCCTAGCTTGTGTTCTCAGACTTCCGTCCTCACTCTCCTGGCCCACAAGCCCTCCAGTTTGGGAATTCCGAAGCCACAATGCAGCACTCTGCCTGCCCTCCAGAAGAAAAACTTTGCCCTATGCTTCTAATAAGAAACCCCAAATGATTTTCTAATGCATGCCACTCGATTGTAAAGCAATTATACAGCCCACCCTGTATTCTAATGCCCTGTCTGGCACAGCCTGAGACAAGACATCCCAAACGACACCCAGACAGCTGGCCCCAACCTGGACACATAGGACCCGCTATGGCTGTAGGTCGTCATCTCTTCCCAACCTCGGTTTTCAGGCTTCAGAACCTAGACCTTATCTCCAATCACTGCCCAGGGTGAACGTGATGCAGAAATTAGAATTCCTCCTTCCCCATGGCCAGAAACCTTGTGGTTGGCATGTTGTCCAACGTTCAATGTGGGAAAACCTGCATTGTCCGAAAGGCCACGCCAGTGCTTGAGGGCCGCCTAGGGCACAGACATGCATTGTGACCTGCAGCGTGAGTCCCGTATTAAAGTAACGCCTCTCAGTGGCTGGACCAAGATCCTGCATATGGGGCTTGTCATATCCATAGGCCCCCAGGCTTAACCCGAGGGCGAGTATTCCAGTTGTCAGTACCCACTGCTATGCTCTAGAATCCCTCTACTGGGGGGACATATGAGGCAAAAAACAGGACACTTCCCTTCCCACAGAATGACCCCAAACACTTGGGGGCTGGACAAACTACCAGAGAGGGAGACTTCTACGACCCATGAGGCAACTCCTACATTAAACGGCCATTGTGGACAAAACATCCAGAGACAAAAGCCTGAGCGACTGCCTCCCTCTCACCCTTCTTTCATATCCAGAGGAGCTCCCCTCATGGACTGTAGATCAGGCCTGCCGTAACCTCGGCCCCAAACCTGAGCTGAGTTAGGGTTTTTGGATGTCTGTCTGCACAGCCATGGCCCACACAGCCTCCAGGCTGGGGTCTCTGGAGCCACACCACAGAACTGTGCCTGCTCTCTCCTAAGAAACTGCCCATTCCATTGGCCACAACTCTACAAAATAGTAGAAACCTCAAGGTCCCCAAGGACATCCCACTACCGCAAGCCGCACTGGACAAATAGGGGCATTATGACACAAGCTGAGCAACTACTACCTCCATGCAGACACACAGACAGATATCCGCAGAGACAGAAGATTGAACCAGACAGGCCCCTAGGCCCTATTATGAACTCTTGCTTTGGTGTCCAGGTATCACTCCTCAGAGGCCTGGGTTCGAAGACCAGCATACGGGGCTTTCCTGAGGCACCAGACAAAAGACCTCTCATCTCCACATGGGAAGCTTCCTTGTTGGAGTTGTGTCAAGCCCTTCGGGTTGGAGAATCCTGCAGAGTCCCTTAGCTACTGCCACATTCCAAGGTCTCCATGGCCACCAACCCACATTATGACTCATCCTCAGGAGAGTCCATTTAAACTCAGCCTTCTGGGTAGCTCACCCAAGAGCCCGCAGATTGAGCGTGCCTTGTCTCCACCAGGCAATGGGAAGGTGAGTTGGCGTTTCTCGGCATCCATGCTTAGGCCCCTGCTCTCGAGTCTTTCTGTATGGGGCATCCTGGAACCATACAATAGTACTCGACTGTCCTGAAGAAGGAAACTTTGAAGTTTGGAGCAGCTCACAACTCCCAGCGTAGGGAAACCTCCCTGGCCTCATGACGCCCCCACCCCCTTCAGGAAGGGGCCGTCATGGACACAAACTCCAGCTTGAGGCAACATCTGATACTCGCCCTGACCTCACCTGCAGGAGATCTCGATTCAGCCTCTTCAGAGTGGGCCTGCCATGCTCTTGGCCCCAAAACTCATGCTAGCTTGTGTTTTCAGACTTCCTTCCTCACAATCCTGGCCACACCCCTCCAGTTTGGCAATTCTGGAGACACAATGCAGCACTCTGCCTGCCCTCCAGAAGAAAAATGTTGCCCTATAGGGCTAACCGGAAACGCCAAATGAGTAACAACCTGCATGCCACTCGACCACACCCCAATTATACAATCTAGCCTGTGCACTAAAGCCCTGTCTGACACAGCCTGAGGGCAGACCTCCAGTCCAACACCCAGACAGCTGGCCGTACACAGAGCATATCACACCCACAATGGCTTTAGGCCATCATCTCTACCCAACCTCAGTTTTCACCTTCAGAACCTAGACCTTATCTCCACTCACTGCTCAGGAGTGAACGTGATGCAAGAATCAGAACTTCTCCTTCGCCTTGGCAAGAAACCTAGTGGTTGGCATGTTGTCCAATGTTCATTGTAGGAGAAAGCAGCATGGACTATGAGGCCCCACCTATCCCTGAGGGCCACAATGTGCACAAACACACATTGTGACCCTCAGCGTGAGCCCTATCCTCATGTAAAGCCTCTTAGTCACTGGAACAACAGCCCACATATGGGGCTTGCCAAGCCCCTAGTCCCCCAATCTCAACCAGAGTTCGAGATGTCTAGTCACACCTACTCAGGGCTCTACTCTGGAATCCCTCTTTGGTGGGAGAACTGAGGTAAAAAAAATACATAAAGGACTCTTCCCATCCACAGAATGATCCCAACCACTTGGGATCAGGCCAAATCACCAGAGAAAGAATTGTCCATGGCCCTTGAGGACACTCCGACATTCCACGGCCACCGTTGACACAAAATCCAGAGACAAAAGCCTGAGCAAGCGCCACATACTCGCCCTTTGTTCATAGCCCGGAAAATTCTCACGGTCTGTAGATCGAGCCTTCATACATACATCCCCAAAACTAAGCTGAGTTTGTGTTTTCAGACTTCTGTCCCCACAGGCCTGGCCAACACACCATCCAAGCTGGGGCCCCTGGAGCCACACCTCAGGACTGTGGCTTCCCTCTCCAGGGGAATTCTGCTATTTCCATTGGCCACAACCCAATAGATTAGGAGAATCCGCCAAACTCCCCCAGGCCATCCGAATAATGTTGGCTGCCCAGGACACACAGGGATGATCTCTCACAAGTTAGGAAACTACCTCCACTCAGACCCAGAGACAGATATCCCCATAGAATAAGATTGAACTGGACAGGCACTTAGGCCCTAATCAGATCCATTGCTTTTGATTCCAGTCATCTCTCCTCAGAGGCCTGTTTTCCAATACCAGCATATGGGAGATTCCTTAGGCACTCATCAAAACAATTCTCTTCTCTACATAGGAAACATACACTTTAGAGCTCCATCAAAACCTCCGGTTATGAACATCCCTCAAGGCCCCGGTTCAAGCACCCCATTCCAAGGTCTACATGGACACAAATGCACATTATGACCCATCCTCAACTCACCCATTTCAACACACCCGCCTCGGTTGCTCCCCTAGATCCAGCAGATCGAACTTGCCTTGGCGCTATGAGACACCTGGAATGGGAGGCAGGCTGCCCAGGCATCCATCCTTAGAACCCTGCTCTGGATAACGTCCTTATGGGATGTCCTGGAGCCATCCAACAGGTCTCGACTGTCCCACAGAAGGAATCATTGCGGTTTGGAGCATCTCACAATTCCCATCGTGGGAAAACCTCCATGTCCTCGTGACACCCTCCCCTTCATGAAGGGGCTGTCATGGACAGAAACTTTGACCTAAGCCAACGTCTGATCCTAGCTCTGTCTTCAGGTATACAGGATCTCGAATCATCTCTGCAGAGGGTGCCTGCCGTCCCCTCACCCCGAAATCTAAGTCTGGCTTGTGTTCTCAGAATTTTTTCATCACACTCCTGGCCCACAAGCCTTCCAGTTTGGGAATTCTGGAGCCACTCTGTGGCACTGTGTCTTCCCTCCTGAAGAAAAACGTTGCCCTCTGGGGCTACCCAGTAACCACAAATGAGTACCATCCTGCACGAAACTCGACTGCACCCCAATGATACAGTCTAGCCTGGGCACTAATTCCCTGTCTGCCACAGCCTGAGCCTGCACCTCCCAACCCACACTCAACAGCTGGCCGAACACTGAGCACATCAGCCACACCATGGCCTTAGGTCTTCATCTCTTCCCAACCTCAGTTTTCAGGCTTCAGAACCTAGACCTTAAATCCAATCACAGTCCAGGAGTGAAAGTGTTGCAGAAATTAGAACTCCATCTTCCCCATGGCCAGAAAACTTGTGGTTGCCATATTGTGCAACGTTCCCTGTAGGAGAAACCAGCATGGTACATTAGGCCACGCCCTGACTTGAGGGGCTCCTTGGGCACAAAAACACATTGTGAAACTCAGTGTGAGACCATTCCTCAGGGAAGGCCTCTCAGTGTCTGGACCAAGAGCCCACATATGGGGCTTGCCATGTTCTTAGGTCCCAATGTTAACCAGAGGTCTGGTTGTCCAGTCGCCCCTCCCCAGGACTCTGCTCTGGAATCCCTCTTTTGGTGGTCCACCTTAGATAAAAAAAATAATAATAATAAAAAAATAAACAAAAAAACAAGAAAGGCCTCCTCCCTTCCCACAGTATGACCCCAAACTCTTGGGATCGGGTCAAATCCCCAGAAAGGGAGCCTCATCGATGGCCCATGAGGACACCCCGACATTCCATGGCAATCGGTGACACATTTCCAGAAAAAAAAAAAAAAAAAAAAAGCATGAGCCAGCACCTCACATTCGCCCTTTGTTCATATCCCGAAGAGTTCTCCTCACGGTCTAAAGATCGGGCCGGCCATACCTACATCCCCCAACCTAAGTGGAGTTTGTGTTTTCAGACTTTTGTCCAAATAGCCCTGGACCACACATGCTCCACACTTGGGTCCCTGGAGCCACACCTCAGGACTGTGCTTCCCTTTCAAGGGAATTCTTCCCATTCCATTGGCCACAACCTTGCAAATGAGGAAAAACCTCCAAAGTCACCGAGGCCATCCCAATAGTGTAGGCCGCCCAGGACAAACAGGGGTGATCTCAAACCAGCTGAGCAACTACCTCCACTCAGACAACAGATGTCCCCAGAGAAGAATATTGAACCGGACAGGCCCCTAGGCCCTAATCAGATCCATTGCTTTGGTTTTTAGGCATCTCTCCTCAGAGGCCTCGTTTCCAATACCAGCATATGGTGGTTTCCTGAGGCACCAATAAGAACAAATCTCGTCTCCCCATGGAAAACTTGCTCATTGGAGCTTTGTCATAACCTCTGGTTAGGAGAATCCTTCAGGGCCCTGGTGCCACTGCCCCATACCAAGGTCTCCATGGACTCAAACCAACATTAAGACCATCCTCAGGAAAGTCCATTTCAACTCAGCCCCCTCTGTTGCTACCCCAAGCCAGCAGATCAAACGTTTCTTGTTGCTAGGAGACAATTGGATTGTGAGGCTGACTGCCCAGGCATCCATACTTAGAACCCTGTTCTGGAAAAATACCTTATAAGACGTCCTGGAGCCATCCAACAAATCTTAATTGTCCCACAGAAGGAATCCTTGCGGTTTGGAGCATCTCACAACTCCAATAGTGGGAAAACCCCCATGGGCTCATAATGTCCCCCCTTCATGAAGGGGCCAACATGGACAGAAACTCAAACCTGAGCCAAAGTCTGATCCTCGACCTGACTTCAGACACATGAGATCTCAATTCAGCTCTGCAGAGTGTGGCTGCCATGTCCTTGCCCCGAAACCTAAGCCTAGCTTGTGTTCTCAGACTTCCGTCCTCACTCTCCTGGCCCACAAGCCCTCCAGTTTGGGAATTCCGAAGCCACAATGCAGCACTCTGCCTGCCCTCCAGAAGAAAAACTTTGCCCTATGCTTCTAATAAGAAACCCCAAATGATTTTCTAATGCATGCCACTCGATTGTAAAGCAATTATACAGCCCACCCTGTATTCTAATGCCCTGTCTGGCACAGCCTGAGACAAGACATCCCAAACGACACCCAGACAGCTGGCCCCAACCTGGACACATAGGACCCGCTATGGCTGTAGGTCGTCATCTCTTCCCAACCTCGGTTTTCAGGCTTCAGAACCTAGACCTTATCTCCAATCACTGCCCAGGGTGAACGTGATGCAGAAATTAGAATTCCTCCTTCCCCATGGCCAGAAACCTTGTGGTTGGCATGTTGTCCAACGTTCAATGTGGGAAAACCTGCATTGTCCGAAAGGCCACGCCAGTGCTTGAGGGCCGCCTAGGGCACAGACATGCATTGTGACCTGCAGCGTGAGTCCCGTATTAAAGTAACGCCTCTCAGTGGCTGGACCAAGATCCTGCATATGGGGCTTGTCATATCCATAGGCCCCCAGGCTTAACCCGAGGGCGAGTATTCCAGTTGTCAGTACCCACTGCTATGCTCTAGAATCCCTCTACTGGGGGGACATATGAGGCAAAAAACAGGACACTTCCCTTCCCACAGAATGACCCCAAACACTTGGGGGCTGGACAAACTACCAGAGAGGGAGACTTCTACGACCCATGAGGCAACTCCTACATTAAACGGCCATTGTGGACAAAACATCCAGAGACAAAAGCCTGAGCGACTGCCTCCCTCTCACCCTTCTTTCATATCCAGAGGAGCTCCCCTCATGGACTGTAGATCAGGCCTGCCGTAACCTCGGCCCCAAACCTGAGCTGAGTTAGGGTTTTTGGATGTCTGTCTGCACAGCCATGGCCCACACAGCCTCCAGGCTGGGGTCTCTGGAGCCACACCACAGAACTGTGCCTGCTCTCTCCTAAGAAACTGCCCATTCCATTGGCCACAACTCTACAAAATAGTAGAAACCTCAAGGTCCCCAAGGACATCCCACTACCGCAAGCCGCACTGGACAAATAGGGGCATTATGACACAAGCTGAGCAACTACTACCTCCATGCAGACACACAGACAGATATCCGCAGAGACAGAAGATTGAACCAGACAGGCCCCTAGGCCCTATTATGAACTCTTGCTTTGGTGTCCAGGTATCACTCCTCAGAGGCCTGGGTTCGAAGACCAGCATACGGGGCTTTCCTGAGGCACCAGACAAAAGACCTCTCATCTCCACATGGGAAGCTTCCTTGTTGGAGTTGTGTCAAGCCCTTCGGGTTGGAGAATCCTGCAGAGTCCCTTAGCTACTGCCACATTCCAAGGTCTCCATGGCCACCAACCCACATTATGACTCATCCTCAGGAGAGTCCATTTAAACTCAGCCTTCTGGGTAGCTCACCCAAGAGCCCGCAGATTGAGCGTGCCTTGTCTCCACCAGGCAATGGGAAGGTGAGTTGGCGTTTCTCGGCATCCATGCTTAGGCCCCTGCTCTCGAGTCTTTCTGTATGGGGCATCCTGGAACCATACAATAGTACTCGACTGTCCTGAAGAAGGAAACTTTGAAGTTTGGAGCAGCTCACAACTCCCAGCGTAGGGAAACCTCCCTGGCCTCATGACGCCCCCACCCCCTTCAGGAAGGGGCCGTCATGGACACAAACTCCAGCTTGAGGCAACATCTGATACTCGCCCTGACCTCACCTGCAGGAGATCTCGATTCAGCCTCTTCAGAGTGGGCCTGCCATGCTCTTGGCCCCAAAACTCATGCTAGCTTGTGTTTTCAGACTTCCTTCCTCACAATCCTGGCCACACCCCTCCAGTTTGGCAATTCTGGAGACACAATGCAGCACTCTGCCTGCCCTCCAGAAGAAAAATGTTGCCCTATAGGGCTAACCGGAAACGCCAAATGAGTAACAACCTGCATGCCACTCGACCACACCCCAATTATACAGTCTAGCCTGTGCACTAAAGCCCTGTCTGACACAGCCTGAGGGCAGACCTCCAGTCCAACACCCAGACAGCTGGCCGTACACAGAGCATATCACACCCACAATGGCTTTAGGCCATCATCTCTACCCAACCTCAGTTTTCACCTTCAGAACCTAGACCTTATCTCCACTCACTGCTCAGGAGTGAACGTGATGCAAGAATCAGAACTTCTCCTTCGCCTTGGCAAGAAACCTAGTGGTTGGCATGTTGTCCAATGTTCATTGTAGGAGAAAGCAGCATGGACTATGAGGCCCCACCTATCCCTGAGGGCCACAATGTGCACAAACACACATTGTGACCCTCAGCGTGAGCCCTATCCTCATGTAAAGCCTCTTAGTCACTGGAACAACAGCCCACATATGGGGCTTGCCAAGCCCCTAGTCCCCCAATCTCAACCAGAGTTCGAGATGTCTAGTCACACCTACTCAGGGCTCTACTCTGGAATCCCTCTTTGGTGGGAGAACTGAGGTAAAAAAAATACATAAAGGACTCTTCCCATCCACAGAATGATCCCAACCACTTGGGATCAGGCCAAATCACCAGAGAAAGAATTGTCCATGGCCCTTGAGGACACTCCGACATTCCACGGCCACCGTTGACACAAAATCCAGAGACAAAAGCCTGAGCAAGCGCCACATACTCGCCCTTTGTTCATAGCCCGGAAAATTCTCACGGTCTGTAGATCGAGCCTTCATACATACATCCCCAAAACTAAGCTGAGTTTGTGTTTTCAGACTTCTGTCCCCACAGGCCTGGCCAACACACCATCCAAGCTGGGGCCCCTGGAGCCACACCTCAGGACGGTGGCTTCCCTCTCCAGGGGAATTCTGCTATTTCCATTGGCCACAACCCAATAGATTAGGAGAATCCGCCAAACTCCCCCAGGCCATCCGAATAATGTTGGCTGCCCAGGACACACAGGGATGATCTCTCACAAGTTAGGAAACTACCTCCACTCAGACCCAGAGACAGATATCCCCATAGAATAAGATTGAACTGGACAGGCACTTAGGCCCTAATCAGATCCATTGCTTTTGATTCCAGTCATCTCTCCTCAGAGGCCTGTTTTCCAATACCAGCATATGGGAGATTCCTTAGGCACTCATCAAAACAATTCTCTTCTCTACATAGGAAACATACACTTTAGAGCTCCATCAAAACCTCCGGTTATGAACATCCCTCAAGGCCCCGGTTCAAGCACCCCATTCCAAGGTCTACATGGACACAAATGCACATTATGACCCATCCTCAACTCACCCATTTCAACACACCCGCCTCGGTTGCTCCCCTAGATCCAGCAGATCGAACTTGCCTTGGCGCTATGAGACACCTGGAATGGGAGGCAGGCTGCCCAGGCATCCATCCTTAGAACCCTGCTCTGGATAACGTCCTTATGGGATGTCCTGGAGCCATCCAACAGGTCTCGACTGTCCCACAGAAGGAATCATTGCGGTTTGGAGCATCTCACAATTCCCATCGTGGGAAAACCTCCATGTCCTCGTGACACCCTCCCCTTCATGAAGGGGCTGTCATGGACAGAAACTTCGACCTAAGCCAACGTCTGATCCTAGCTCTGTCTTCAGGTATACAGGATCTCGAATCATCTCTGCAGAGGGTGCCTGCCGTCCCCTCACCCCGAAATCTAAGTCTGGCTTGTGTTCTCAGAATTTTTTCATCACACTCCTGGCCCACAAGCCTTCCAGTTTGGGAATTCTGGAGCCACTCTGTGGCACTGTGTCTTCCCTCCTGAAGAAAAACGTTGCCCTCTGGGGCTACCCAGTAACCACAAATGAGTACCATCCTGCACGAAACTCGACTGCACCCCAATGATACAGTCTAGCCTGGGCACTAATTCCCTGTCTGCCACAGCCTGAGCCTGCACCTCCCAACCCACACTCAACAGCTGGCCGAACACTGAGCACATCAGCCACACCATGGCCTTAGGTCTTCATCTCTTCCCAACCTCAGTTTTCAGGCTTCAGAACCTAGACCTTAAATCCAATCACAGTCCAGGAGTGAAAGTGTTGCAGAAATTAGAACTCCATCTTCCCCATGGCCAGAAAACTTGTGGTTGCCATATTGTGCAACGTTCCCTGTAGGAGAAACCAGCATGGTACATTAGGCCACGCCCTGACTTGAGGGGCTCCTTGGGCACAAAAACACATTGTGAAACTCAGTGTGAGACCATTCCTCAGGGAAGGCCTCTCAGTGTCTGGACCAAGAGCCCACATATGGGGCTTGCCATGTTCTTAGGTCCCAATGTTAACCAGAGGTCTGGTTGTCCAGTCGCCCCTCCCCAGGACTCTGCTCTGGAATCCCTCTTTTGGTGGTCCACCTTAGATAAAAAAAATAATAATAATAAAAAAATAAACAAAAAAACAAGAAAGGCCTCCTCCCTTCCCACAGTATGACCCCAAACTCTTGGGATCGGGTCAAATCCCCAGAAAGGGAGCCTCATCGATGGCCCATGAGGACACCCCGACATTCCATGGCAATCGGTGACACATTTCCAGAAAAAAAAAAAAAAAAAAAAAAGCATGAGCCAGCACCTCACATTCGCCCTTTGTTCATATCCCGAAGAGTTCTCCTCACGGTCTAAAGATCGGGCCGGCCATACCTACATCCCCCAACCTAAGTGGAGTTTGTGTTTTCAGACTTTTGTCCAAATAGCCCTGGACCACACATGCTCCACACTTGGGTCCCTGGAGCCACACCTCAGGACTGTGCTTCCCTTTCAAGGGAATTCTTCCCATTCCATTGGCCACAACCTTGCAAATGAGGAAAAACCTCCAAAGTCACCGAGGCCATCCCAATAGTGTAGGCCGCCCAGGACAAACAGGGGTGATCTCAAACCAGCTGAGCAACTACCTCCACTCAGACAACAGATGTCCCCAGAGAAGAATATTGAACCGGACAGGCCCCTAGGCCCTAATCAGATCCATTGCTTTGGTTTTTAGGCATCTCTCCTCAGAGGCCTCGTTTCCAATACCAGCATATGGTGGTTTCCTGAGGCACCAATAAGAACAAATCTCGTCTCCCCATGGAAAACTTGCTCATTGGAGCTTTGTCATAACCTCTGGTTAGGAGAATCCTTCAGGGCCCTGGTGCCACTGCCCCATACCAAGGTCTCCATGGACTCAAACCAACATTAAGACCATCCTCAGGAAAGTCCATTTCAACTCAGCCCCCTCTGTTGCTACCCCAAGCCAGCAGATCAAACGTTTCTTGTTGCTAGGAGACAATTGGATTGTGAGGCTGACTGCCCAGGCATCCATACTTAGAACCCTGTTCTGGAAAAATACCTTATAAGACGTCCTGGAGCCATCCAACAAATCTTAATTGTCCCACAGAAGGAATCCTTGCGGTTTGGAGCATCTCACAACTCCAATAGTGGGAAAACCCCCATGGGCTCATAATGTCCCCCCTTCATGAAGGGGCCAACATGGACAGAAACTCAAACCTGAGCCAAAGTCTGATCCTCGACCTGACTTCAGACACATGAGATCTCAATTCAGCTCTGCAGAGTGTGGCTGCCATGTCCTTGCCCCGAAACCTAAGCCTAGCTTGTGTTCTCAGACTTCCGTCCTCACTCTCCTGGCCCACAAGCCCTCCAGTTTGGGAATTCCGAAGCCACAATGCAGCACTCTGCCTGCCCTCCAGAAGAAAAACTTTGCCCTATGCTTCTAATAAGAAACCCCAAATGATTTTCTAATGCATGCCACTCGATTGTAAAGCAATTATACAGCCCACCCTGTATTCTAATGCCCTGTCTGGCACAGCCTGAGACAAGACATCCCAAACGACACCCAGACAGCTGGCCCCAACCTGGACACATAGGACCCGCTATGGCTGTAGGTCGTCATCTCTTCCCAACCTCGGTTTTCAGGCTTCAGAACCTAGACCTTATCTCCAATCACTGCCCAGGGTGAACGTGATGCAGAAATTAGAATTCCTCCTTCCCCATGGCCAGAAACCTTGTGGTTGGCATGTTGTCCAACGTTCAATGTGGGAAAACCTGCATTGTCCGAAAGGCCACGCCAGTGCTTGAGGGCCGCCTAGGGCACAGACATGCATTGTGACCTGCAGCGTGAGTCCCGTATTAAAGTAACGCCTCTCAGTGGCTGGACCAAGATCCTGCATATGGGGCTTGTCATATCCATAGGCCCCCAGGCTTAACCCGAGGGCGAGTATTCCAGTTGTCAGTACCCACTGCTATGCTCTAGAATCCCTCTACTGGGGGGACATATGAGGCAAAAAACAGGACACTTCCCTTCCCACAGAATGACCCCAAACACTTGGGGGCTGGACAAACTACCAGAGAGGGAGACTTCTACGACCCATGAGGCAACTCCTACATTAAACGGCCATTGTGGACAAAACATCCAGAGACAAAAGCCTGAGCGACTGCCTCCCTCTCACCCTTCTTTCATATCCAGAGGAGCTCCCCTCATGGACTGTAGATCAGGCCTGCCGTAACCTCGGCCCCAAACCTGAGCTGAGTTAGGGTTTTTGGATGTCTGTCTGCACAGCCATGGCCCACACAGCCTCCAGGCTGGGGTCTCTGGAGCCACACCACAGAACTGTGCCTGCTCTCTCCTAAGAAACTGCCCATTCCATTGGCCACAACTCTACAAAATAGTAGAAACCTCAAGGTCCCCAAGGACATCCCACTACCGCAAGCCGCACTGGACAAATAGGGGCATTATGACACAAGCTGAGCAACTACTACCTCCATGCAGACACACAGACAGATATCCGCAGAGACAGAAGATTGAACCAGACAGGCCCCTAGGCCCTATTATGAACTCTTGCTTTGGTGTCCAGGTATCACTCCTCAGAGGCCTGGGTTCGAAGACCAGCATACGGGGCTTTCCTGAGGCACCAGACAAAAGACCTCTCATCTCCACATGGGAAGCTTCCTTGTTGGAGTTGTGTCAAGCCCTTCGGGTTGGAGAATCCTGCAGAGTCCCTTAGCTACTGCCACATTCCAAGGTCTCCATGGCCACCAACCCACATTATGACTCATCCTCAGGAGAGTCCATTTAAACTCAGCCTTCTGGGTAGCTCACCCAAGAGCCCGCAGATTGAGCGTGCCTTGTCTCCACCAGGCAATGGGAAGGTGAGTTGGCGTTTCTCGGCATCCATGCTTAGGCCCCTGCTCTCGAGTCTTTCTGTATGGGGCATCCTGGAACCATACAATAGTACTCGACTGTCCTGAAGAAGGAAACTTTGAAGTTTGGAGCAGCTCACAACTCCCAGCGTAGGGAAACCTCCCTGGCCTCATGACGCCCCCACCCCCTTCAGGAAGGGGCCGTCATGGACACAAACTCCAGCTTGAGGCAACATCTGATACTCGCCCTGACCTCACCTGCAGGAGATCTCGATTCAGCCTCTTCAGAGTGGGCCTGCCATGCTCTTGGCCCCAAAACTCATGCTAGCTTGTGTTTTCAGACTTCCTTCCTCACAATCCTGGCCACACCCCTCCAGTTTGGCAATTCTGGAGACACAATGCAGCACTCTGCCTGCCCTCCAGAAGAAAAATGTTGCCCTATAGGGCTAACCGGAAACGCCAAATGAGTAACAACCTGCATGCCACTCGACCACACCCCAATTATACAGTCTAGCCTGTGCACTAAAGCCCTGTCTGACACAGCCTGAGGGCAGACCTCCAGTCCAACACCCAGACAGCTGGCCGTACACAGAGCATATCACACCCACAATGGCTTTAGGCCATCATCTCTACCCAACCTCAGTTTTCACCTTCAGAACCTAGACCTTATCTCCACTCACTGCTCAGGAGTGAACGTGATGCAAGAATCAGAACTTCTCCTTCGCCTTGGCAAGAATCCTAGTGGTTGGCATGTTGTCCAATGTTCATTGTAGGAGAAAGCAGCATGGACTATGAGGCCCCACCTATCCCTGAGGGCCACAATGTGCACAAACACACATTGTGACCCTCAGCGTGAGCCCTATCCTCATGTAAAGCCTCTTAGTCACTGGAACAACAGCCCACATATGGGGCTTGCCAAGCCCCTAGTCCCCCAATCTCAACCAGAGTTCGAGATGTCTAGTCACACCTACTCAGGGCTCTACTCTGGAATCCCTCTTTGGTGGGAGAACTGAGGTAAAAAAAAATACATAAAGGACTCTTCCCATCCACAGAATGATCCCAACCACTTGGGATCAGGCCAAATCACCAGAGAAAGAATTGTCCATGGCCCTTGAGGACACTCCGACATTCCACGGCCACCGTTGACACAAAATCCAGAGACAAAAGCCTGAGCAAGCGCCACATACTCGCCCTTTGTTCATAGCCCGGAAAATTCTCACGGTCTGTAGATCGAGCCTTCATACATACATCCCCAAAACTAAGCTGAGTTTGTGTTTTCAGACTTCTGTCCCCACAGGCCTGGCCAACACACCATCCAAGCTGGGGCCCCTGGAGCCACACCTCAGGACTGTGGCTTCCCTCTCCAGGGGAATTCTGCTATTTCCATTGGCCACAACCCAATAGATTAGGAGAATCCGCCAAACTCCCCCAGGCCATCCGAATAATGTTGGCTGCCCAGGACACACAGGGATGATCTCTCACAAGTTAGGAAACTACCTCCACTCAGACCCAGAGACAGATATCCCCATAGAATAAGATTGAACTGGACAGGCACTTAGGCCCTAATCAGATCCATTGCTTTTGATTCCAGTCATCTCTCCTCAGAGGCCTGTTTTCCAATACCAGCATATGGGAGATTCCTTAGGCACTCATCAAAACAATTCTCTTCTCTACATAGGAAACATACACTTTAGAGCTCCATCAAAACCTCCGGTTATGAACATCCCTCAAGGCCCCGGTTCAAGCACCCCATTCCAAGGTCTACATGGACACAAATGCACATTATGACCCATCCTCAACTCACCCATTTCAACACACCCGCCTCGGTTGCTCCCCTAGATCCAGCAGATCGAACTTGCCTTGGCGCTATGAGACACCTGGAATGGGAGGCAGGCTGCCCAGGCATCCATCCTTAGAACCCTGCTCTGGATAACGTCCTTATGGGATGTCCTGGAGCCATCCAACAGGTCTCGACTGTCCCACAGAAGGAATCATTGCGGTTTGGAGCATCTCACAATTCCCATCGTGGGAAAACCTCCATGTCCTCGTGACACCCTCCCCTTCATGAAGGGGCTGTCATGGACAGAAACTTCGACCTAAGCCAACGTCTGATCCTAGCTCTGTCTTCAGGTATACAGGATCTCGAATCATCTCTGCAGAGGGTGCCTGCCGTCCCCTCACCCCGAAATCTAAGTCTGGCTTGTGTTCTCAGAATTTTTTCATCACACTCCTGGCCCACAAGCCTTCCAGTTTGGGAATTCTGGAGCCACTCTGTGGCACTGTGTCTTCCCTCCTGAAGAAAAACGTTGCCCTCTGGGGCTACCCAGTAACCACAAATGAGTACCATCCTGCACGAAACTCGACTGCACCCCAATGATACAGTCTAGCCTGGGCACTAATTCCCTGTCTGCCACAGCCTGAGCCTGCACCTCCCAACCCACACTCAACAGCTGGCCGAACACTGAGCACATCAGCCACACCATGGCCTTAGGTCTTCATCTCTTCCCAACCTCAGTTTTCAGGCTTCAGAACCTAGACCTTAAATCCAATCACAGTCCAGGAGTGAAAGTGTTGCAGAAATTAGAACTCCATCTTCCCCATGGCCAGAAAACTTGTGGTTGCCATATTGTGCAACGTTCCCTGTAGGAGAAACCAGCATGGTACATTAGGCCACGCCCTGACTTGAGGGGCTCCTTGGGCACAAAAACACATTGTGAAACTCAGTGTGAGACCATTCCTCAGGGAAGGCCTCTCAGTGTCTGGACCAAGAGCCCACATATGGGGCTTGCCATGTTCTTAGGTCCCAATGTTAACCAGAGGTCTGGTTGTCCAGTCGCCCCTCCCCAGGACTCTGCTCTGGAATCCCTCTTTTGGTGGTCCACCTTAGATAAAAAAAATAATAATAATAATAAAATAAACAAAAAAACAAGAAAGGCCTCCTCCCTTCCCACAGAATGACCCCAAACTCTTGGGATCGGGTCAAATCCCCAGAAAGGGAGCCTCATCGATGGCCCATGAGGACACCCCGACATTCCATGGCAATCGGTGACACATTTCCAGAAAAAAAAAAAAAAAAAAAAGCATGAGCCAGCACCTCACATTCGCCCTTTGTTCATATCCCGAAGAGTTCTCCTCACGGTCTATAGATCGGGCCGGCCATACCTACATCCCCCAACCTAAGTGGAGTTTGTGTTTTCAGACTTTTGTCCAAATAGCCCTGGACCACACATGCTCCACACTTGGGTCCCTGGAGCCACACCTCAGGACTGTGCTTCCCTTTCAAGGGAATTCTTCCCATTCCATTGGCCACAACCTTGCAAATGAGGAAAAACCTCCAAAGTCACCGAGGCCATCCCATTAGTGTAGGCCGCCCAGGACAAACAGGGGTGATCTCAAACCAGCTGAGCAACTACCTCCACTCAGACAACAGATGTCCCCAGAGAAGAATATTGAACCGGACAGGCCCCTAGGCCCTAATCAGATCCATTGCTTTGGTTTTTAGGCATCTCTCCTCAGAGGCCTCGTTTCCAATACCAGCATATGGTGGTTTCCTGAGGCACCAATAAGAACAAATCTCGTCTCCCCATGGAAAACTTGCTCATTGGAGCTTTGTCATAACCTCTGGTTAGGAGAATCCTTCAGGGCCCTGGTGCCACTGCCCCATACCAAGGTCTCCATGGACTCAAACCAACATTAAGACCATCCTCAGGAAAGTCCATTTCAACTCAGCCCCCTCTGTTGCTACCCCAAGCCAGCAGATCAAACGTTTCTTGTTGCTAGGAGACAATTGGATTGTGAGGCTGACTGCCCAGGCATCCATACTTAGAACCCTGTTCTGGAAAAATACCTTATAAGACGTCCTGGAGCCATCCAACAAATCTTAATTGTCCCACAGAAGGAATCCTTGCGGTTTGGAGCATCTCACAACTCCAATAGTGGGAAAACCCCCATGGGCTCATAATGTCCCCCCTTCATGAAGGGGCCAACATGGACAGAAACTCAAACCTGAGCCAAAGTCTGATCCTCGACCTGACTTCAGACACATGAGATCTCAATTCAGCTCTGCAGAGTGTGGCTGCCATGTCCTTGCCCCGAAACCTAAGCCTAGCTTGTGTTCTCAGACTTCCGTCCTCACTCTCCTGGCCCACAAGCCCTCCAGTTTGGGAATTCCGAAGCCACAATGCAGCACTCTGCCTGCCCTCCAGAAGAAAAACTTTGCCCTATGCTTCTAATAAGAAACCCCAAATGATTTTCTAATGCATGCCACTCGATTGTAAAGCAATTATACAGCCCACCCTGTATTCTAATGCCCTGTCTGGCACAGCCTGAGACAAGACATCCCAAACGACACCCAGACAGCTGGCCCCAACCTGGACACATAGGACCCGCTATGGCTGTAGGTCGTCATCTCTTCCCAACCTCGGTTTTCAGGCTTCAGAACCTAGACCTTATCTCCAATCACTGCCCAGGGTGAACGTGATGCAGAAATTAGAATTCCTCCTTCCCCATGGCCAGAAACCTTGTGGTTGGCATGTTGTCCAACGTTCAATGTGGGAAAACCTGCATTGTCCGAAAGGCCACGCCAGTGCTTGAGGGCCGCCTAGGGCACAGACATGCATTGTGACCTGCAGCGTGAGTCCCGTATTAAAGTAACGCCTCTCAGTGGCTGGACCAAGATCCTGCATATGGGGCTTGTCATATCCATAGGCCCCCAGGCTTAACCCGAGGGCGAGTATTCCAGTTGTCAGTACCCACTGCTATGCTCTAGAATCCCTCTACTGGGGGGACATATGAGGCAAAAAACAGGACACTTCCCTTCCCACAGAATGACCCCAAACACTTGGGGGCTGGACAAACTACCAGAGAGGGAGACTTCTACGACCCATGAGGCAACTCCTACATTAAACGGCCATTGTGGACAAAACATCCAGAGACAAAAGCCTGAGCGACTGCCTCCCTCTCACCCTTCTTTCATATCCAGAGGAGCTCCCCTCATGGACTGTAGATCAGGCCTGCCGTAACCTCGGCCCCAAACCTGAGCTGAGTTAGGGTTTTTGGATGTCTGTCTGCACAGCCATGGCCCACACAGCCTCCAGGCTGGGGTCTCTGGAGCCACACCACAGAACTGTGCCTGCTCTCTCCTAAGAAACTGCCCATTCCATTGGCCACAACTCTACAAAATAGTAGAAACCTCAAGGTCCCCAAGGACATCCCACTACCGCAAGCCGCACTGGACAAATAGGGGCATTATGACACAAGCTGAGCAACTACTACCTCCATGCAGACACACAGACAGATATCCGCAGAGACAGAAGATTGAACCAGACAGGCCCCTAGGCCCTATTATGAACTCTTGCTTTGGTGTCCAGGTATCACTCCTCAGAGGCCTGGGTTCGAAGACCAGCATACGGGGCTTTCCTGAGGCACCAGACAAAAGACCTCTCATCTCCACATGGGAAGCTTCCTTGTTGGAGTTGTGTCAAGCCCTTCGGGTTGGAGAATCCTGCAGAGTCCCTTAGCTACTGCCACATTCCAAGGTCTCCATGGCCACCAACCCACATTATGACTCATCCTCAGGAGAGTCCATTTAAACTCAGCCTTCTGGGTAGCTCACCCAAGAGCCCGCAGATTGAGCGTGCCTTGTCTCCACCAGGCAATGGGAAGGTGAGTTGGCGTTTCTCGGCATCCATGCTTAGGCCCCTGCTCTCGAGTCTTTCTGTATGGGGCATCCTGGAACCATACAATAGTACTCGACTGTCCTGAAGAAGGAAACTTTGAAGTTGGGAGCAGCTCACAACTCCCAGCGTAGGGAAACCTCCCTGGCCTCATGACGCCCCCACCCCCTTCAGGAAGGGGCCGTCATGGACACAAACTCCAGCTTGAGGCAACATCTGATACTCGCCCTGACCTCACCTGCAGGAGATCTCGATTCAGCCTCTTCAGAGTGGGCCTGCCATGCTCTTGGCCCCAAAACTCATGCTAGCTTGTGTTTTCAGACTTCCTTCCTCACAATCCTGGCCACACCCCTCCAGTTTGGCAATTCTGGAGACACAATGCAGCACTCTGCCTGCCCTCCAGAAGAAAAATGTTGCCCTATAGGGCTAACCGGAAACGCCAAATGAGTAACAACCTGCATGCCACTCGACCACACCCCAATTATACAGTCTAGCCTGTGCACTAAAGCCCTGTCTGACACAGCCTGAGGGCAGACCTCCAGTCCAACACCCAGACAGCTGGCCGTACACAGAGCATATCACACCCACAATGGCTTTAGGCCATCATCTCTACCCAACCTCAGTTTTCACCTTCAGAACCTAGACCTTATCTCCACTCACTGCTCAGGAGTGAACGTGATGCAAGAATCAGAACTTCTCCTTCGCCTTGGCAAGAATCCTAGTGGTTGGCATGTTGTCCAATGTTCATTGTAGGAGAAAGCAGCATGGACTATGAGGCCCCACCTATCCCTGAGGGCCACAATGTGCACAAACACACATTGTGACCCTCAGCGTGAGCCCTATCCTCATGTAAAGCCTCTTAGTCACTGGAACAACAGCCCACATATGGGGCTTGCCAAGCCCCTAGTCCCCCAATCTCAACCAGAGTTCGAGATGTCTAGTCACACCTACTCAGGGCTCTACTCTGGAATCCCTCTTTGGTGGGAGAACTGAGGTAAAAAAAAATACATAAAGGACTCTTCCCATCCACAGAATGATCCCAACCACTTGGGATCAGGCCAAATCACCAGAGAAAGAATTGTCCATGGCCCTTGAGGACACTCCGACATTCCACGGCCACCGTTGACACAAAATCCAGAGACAAAAGCCTGAGCAAGCGCCACATACTCGCCCTTTGTTCATAGCCCGGAAAATTCTCACGGTCTGTAGATCGAGCCTTCATACATACATCCCCAAAACTAAGCTGAGTTTGTGTTTTCAGACTTCTGTCCCCACAGGCCTGGCCAACACACCATCCAAGCTGGGGCCCCTGGAGCCACACCTCAGGACTGTGGCTTCCCTCTCCAGGGGAATTCTGCTATTTCCATTGGCCACAACCCAATAGATTAGGAGAATCCGCCAAACTCCCCCAGGCCATCCGAATAATGTTGGCTGCCCAGGACACAGAAGGATGATCTCTCACAAGTTAGGAAACTACCTCCACTCAGACCCAGAGACAGATATCCCCATAGAATAAGATTGAACTGGACAGGCACTTAGGCCCTAATCAGATCCATTGCTTTTGATTCCAGTCATCTCTCCTCAGAGGCCTGTTTTCCAATACCAGCATATGGGAGATTCCTTAGGCACTCATCAAAACAATTCTCTTCTCTACATAGGAAACATACACTTTAGAGCTCCATCAAAACCTCCGGTTATGAACATCCCTCAAGGCCCCGGTTCAAGCACCCCATTCCAAGGTCTACATGGACACAAATGCACATTATGACCCATCCTCAACTCACCCATTTCAACACACCCGCCTCGGTTGCTCCCCTAGATCCAGCAGATCGAACTTGCCTTGGCGCTATGAGACACCTGGAATGGGAGGCAGGCTGCCCAGGCATCCATCCTTAGAACCCTGCTCTGGATAACGTCCTTATGGGATGTCCTGGAGCCATCCAACAGGTCTCGACTGTCCCACAGAAGGAATCATTGCGGTTTGGAGCATCTCACAATTCCCATCGTGGGAAAACCTCCATGTCCTCGTGACACCCTCCCCTTCATGAAGGGGCTGTCATGGACAGAAACTTCGACCTAAGCCAACGTCTGATCCTAGCTCTGTCTTCAGGTATACAGGATCTCGAATCATCTCTGCAGAGGGTGCCTGCCGTCCCCTCACCCCGAAATCTAAGTCTGGCTTGTGTTCTCAGAATTTTTTCATCACACTCCTGGCCCACAAGCCTTCCAGTTTGGGAATTCTGGAGCCACTCTGTGGCACTGTGTCTTCCCTCCTGAAGAAAAACGTTGCCCTCTGGGGCTACCCAGTAACCACAAATGAGTACCATCCTGCACGAAACTCGACTGCACCCCAATGATACAGTCTAGCCTGGGCACTAATTCCCTGTCTGCCACAGCCTGAGCCTGCACCTCCCAACCCACACTCAACAGCTGGCCGAACACTGAGCACATCAGCCACACCATGGCCTTAGGTCTTCATCTCTTCCCAACCTCAGTTTTCAGGCTTCAGAACCTAGACCTTAAATCCAATCACAGTCCAGGAGTGAAAGTGTTGCAGAAATTAGAACTCCATCTTCCCCATGGCCAGAAAACTTGTGGTTGCCATATTGTGCAACGTTCCCTGTAGGAGAAACCAGCATGGTACATTAGGCCACGCCCTGACTTGAGGGGCTCCTTGGGCACAAAAACACATTGTGAAACTCAGTGTGAGACCATTCCTCAGGGAAGGCCTCTCAGTGTCTGGACCAAGAGCCCACATATGGGGCTTGCCATGTTCTTAGGTCCCAATGTTAACCAGAGGTCTGGTTGTCCAGTCGCCCCTCCCCAGGACTCTGCTCTGGAATCCCTCTTTTGGTGGTCCACCTTAGGTTAAAAAAAATAATAATAATAATAAAATAAACAAAAAAACAAGAAAGGCCTCCTCCCTTCCCACAGAATGACCCCAAACTCTTGGGATCGGGTCAAATCCCCAGAAAGGGAGCCTCATCGATGGCCCATGAGGACACCCCGACATTCCATGGCAATCGGTGACACATTTCCAGAAAAAAAAAAAAAAAAAAAAAGCATGAGCCAGCACCTCACATTCGCCCTTTGTTCATATCCCGAAGAGTTCTCCTCACGGTCTATAGATCGGGCCGGCCATACCTACATCCCCCAACCTAAGTGGAGTTTGTGTTTTCAGACTTTTGTCCAAATAGCCCTGGACCACACATGCTCCACACTTGGGTCCCTGGAGCCACACCTCAGGACTGTGCTTCCCTTTCAAGGGAATTCTTCCCATTCCATTGGCCACAACCTTGCAAATGAGGAAAAACCTCCAAAGTCACCGAGGCCATCCCATTAGTGTAGGCCGCCCAGGACAAACAGGGGTGATCTCAAACCAGCTGAGCAACTACCTCCACTCAGACAACAGATGTCCCCAGAGAAGAATATTGAACCGGACAGGCCCCTAGGCCCTAATCAGATCCATTGCTTTGGTTTTTAGGCATCTCTCCTCAGAGGCCTCGTTTCCAATACCAGCATATGGTGGTTTCCTGAGGCACCAATAAGAACAAATCTCGTCTCCCCATGGAAAACTTGCTCATTGGAGCTTTGTCATAACCTCTGGTTAGGAGAATCCTTCAGGGCCCTGGTGCCACTGCCCCATACCAAGGTCTCCATGGACTCAAACCAACATTAAGACCATCCTCAGGAAAGTCCATTTCAACTCAGCCCCCTCTGTTGCTACCCCAAGCCAGCAGATCAAACGTTTCTTGTTGCTAGGAGACAATTGGATTGTGAGGCTGACTGCCCAGGCATCCATACTTAGAACCCTGTTCTGGAAAAATACCTTATAAGACGTCCTGGAGCCATCCAACAAATCTTAATTGTCCCACAGAAGGAATCCTTGCGGTTTGGAGCATCTCACAACTCCAATAGTGGGAAAACCCCCATGGGCTCATAATGTCCCCCCTTCATGAAGGGGCCAACATGGACAGAAACTCAAACCTGAGCCAAAGTCTGATCCTCGACCTGACTTCAGACACATGAGATCTCAATTCAGCTCTGCAGAGTGTGGCTGCCATGTCCTTGCCCCGAAACCTAAGCCTAGCTTGTGTTCTCAGACTTCCGTCCTCACTCTCCTGGCCCACAAGCCCTCCAGTTTGGGAATTCCGAAGCCACAATGCAGCACTCTGCCTGCCCTCCAGAAGAAAAACTTTGCCCTATGCTTCTAATAAGAAACCCCAAATGATTTTCTAATGCATGCCACTCGATTGTAAAGCAATTATACAGCCCACCCTGTATTCTAATGCCCTGTCTGGCACAGCCTGAGACAAGACATCCCAAACGACACCCAGACAGCTGGCCCCAACCTGGACACATAGGACCCGCTATGGCTGTAGGTCGTCATCTCTTCCCAACCTCGGTTTTCAGGCTTCAGAACCTAGACCTTATCTCCAATCACTGCCCAGGGTGAACGTGATGCAGAAATTAGAATTCCTCCTTCCCCATGGCCAGAAACCTTGTGGTTGGCATGTTGTCCAACGTTCAATGTGGGAAAACCTGCATTGTCCGAAAGGCCACGCCAGTGCTTGAGGGCCGCCTAGGGCACAGACATGCATTGTGACCTGCAGCGTGAGTCCCGTATTAAAGTAACGCCTCTCAGGGGCTGGACCAAGATCCTGCATATGGGGCTTGTCATATCCATAGGCCCCCAGGCTTAACCCGAGGGCGAGTATTCCAGTTGTCAGTACCCACTGCTATGCTCTAGAATCCCTCTACTGGGGGGACATATGAGGCAAAAAACAGGACACTTCCCTTCCCACAGAATGACCCCAAACACTTGGGGGCTGGACAAACTACCAGAGAGGGAGACTTCTACGACCCATGAGGCAACTCCTACATTAAACGGCCATTGTGGACAAAACATCCAGAGACAAAAGCCTGAGCGACTGCCTCCCTCTCACCCTTCTTTCATATCCAGAGGAGCTCCCCTCATGGACTGTAGATCAGGCCTGCCGTAACCTCGGCCCCAAACCTGAGCTGAGTTAGGGTTTTTGGATGTCTGTCTGCACAGCCATGGCCCACACAGCCTCCAGGCTGGGGTCTCTGGAGCCACACCACAGAACTGTGCCTGCTCTCTCCTAAGAAACTGCCCATTCCATTGGCCACAACTCTACAAAATAGTAGAAACCTCAAGGTCCCCAAGGACATCCCACTACCGCAAGCCGCACTGGACAAATAGGGGCATTATGACACAAGCTGAGCAACTACTACCTCCATGCAGACACACAGACAGATATCCGCAGAGACAGAAGATTGAACCAGACAGGCCCCTAGGCCCTATTATGAACTCTTGCTTTGGTGTCCAGGTATCACTCCTCAGAGGCCTGGGTTCGAAGACCAGCATACGGGGCTTTCCTGAGGCACCAGACAAAAGACCTCTCATCTCCACATGGGAAGCTTCCTTGTTGGAGTTGTGTCAAGCCCTTCGGGTTGGAGAATCCTGCAGAGTCCCTTAGCTACTGCCACATTCCAAGGGCTCCATGGCCACCAACCCACATTATGACTCATCCTCAGGAGAGTCCATTTAAACTCAGCCTTCTGGGTAGCTCACCCAAGAGCCCGCAGATTGAGCGTGCCTTGTCTCCACCAGGCAATGGGAAGGTGAGTTGGCGTTTCTCGGCATCCATGCTTAGGCCCCTGCTCTCGAGTCTTTCTGTATGGGGCATCCTGGAACCATACAATAGTACTCGACTGTCCTGAAGAAGGAAACTTTGAAGTTGGGAGCAGCTCACAACTCCCAGCGTAGGGAAACCTCCCTGGCCTCATGACGCCCCCACCCCCTTCAGGAAGGGGCCGTCATGGACACAAACTCCAGCTTGAGGCAACATCTGATACTCGCCCTGACCTCACCTGCAGGAGATCTCGATTCAGCCTCTGCAGAGTGGGCCTGCCATGCTCTTGGCCCCAAAACTCATGCTAGCTTGTGTTTTCAGACTTCCTTCCTCACAATCCTGGCCACACCCCTCCAGTTTGGCAATTCTGGAGACACAATGCAGCACTCTGCCTGCCCTCCAGAAGAAAAATGTTGCCCTATAGGGCTAACCGGAAACGCCAAATGAGTAACAACCTGCATGCCACTCGACCACACCCCAATTATACAGTCTAGCCTGTGCACTAAAGCCCTGTCTGACACAGCCTGAGGGCAGACCTCCAGTCCAACACCCAGACAGCTGGCCGTACACAGAGCATATCACACCCACAATGGCTTTAGGCCATCATCTCTACCCAACCTCAGTTTTCACCTTCAGAACCTAGACCTTATCTCCACTCACTGCTCAGGAGTGAACGTGATGCAAGAATCAGAACTTCTCCTTCGCCTTGGCAAGAAACCTAGTGGTTGGCATGTTGTCCAATGTTCATTGTAGGAGAAAGCAGCATGGACTATGAGGCCCCACCTATCCCTGAGGGCCACAATGTGCACAAACACACATTGTGACCCTCAGCGTGAGCCCTATCCTCATGTAAAGCCTCTTAGTCACTGGAACAACAGCCCACATATGGGGCTTGCCAAGCCCCTAGTCCCCCAATCTCAACCAGAGTTCGAGATGTCTAGTCACACCTACTCAGGGCTCTACTCTGGAATCCCTCTTTGGTGGGAGAACTGAGGTAAAAAAAAATACATAAAGGACTCTTCCCATCCACAGAATGATCCCAACCACTTGGGATCAGGCCAAATCACCAGAGAAAGAATTGTCCATGGCCCTTGAGGACACTCCGACATTCCACGGCCACCGTTGACACAAAATCCAGAGACAAAAGCCTGAGCAAGCGCCACATACTCGCCCTTTGTTCATAGCCCGGAAAATTCTCACGGTCTGTAGATCGAGCCTTCATACATACATCCCCAAAACTAAGCTGAGTTTGTGTTTTCAGACTTCTGTCCCCACAGGCCTGGCCAACACACCATCCAAGCTGGGGCCCCTGGAGCCACACCTCAGGACGGTGGCTTCCCTCTCCAGGGGAATTCTGCTATTTCCATTGGCCACAACCCAATAGATTAGGAGAATCCGCCAAACTCCCCCAGGCCATCCGAATAATGTTGGCTGCCCAGGACACACAGGGATGATCTCTCACAAGTTAGGAAACTACCTCCACTCAGACCCAGAGACAGATATCCCCATAGAATAAGATTGAACTGGACAGGCACTTAGGCCCTAATCAGATCCATTGCTTTTGATTCCAGTCATCTCTCCTCAGAGGCCTGTTTTCCAATACCAGCATATGGGAGATTCCTTAGGCACTCATCAAAACAATTCTCTTCTCTACATAGGAAACATACTCTTTAGAGCTCCATCAAAACCTCCGGTTATGAACATCCCTCAAGGCCCCGGTTCAAGCACCCCATTCCAAGGTCTACATGGACACAAATGCACATTATGACCCATCCTCAACTCACCCATTTCAACACACCCGCCTCGGTTGCTCCCCTAGATCCAGCAGATCGAACTTGCCTTGGCGCTATGAGACACCTGGAATGGGAGGCAGGCTGCCCAGGCATCCATCCTTAGAACCCTGCTCTGGATAACGTCCTTATGGGATGTCCTGGAGCCATCCAACAGGTCTCGACTGTCCCACAGAAGGAATCATTGCGGTTTGGAGCATCTCACAATTCCCATCGTGGGAAAACCTCCATGTCCTCGTGACACCCTCCCCTTCATGAAGGGGCTGTCATGGACAGAAACTTCGACCTAAGCCAACGTCTGATCCTAGCTCTGTCTTCAGGTATACAGGATCTCGAATCATCTCTGCAGAGGGTGCCTGCCGTCCCCTCACCCCGAAATCTAAGTCTGGCTTGTGTTCTCAGAATTTTTTCATCACACTCCTGGCCCACAAGCCTTCCAGTTTGGGAATTCTGGAGCCACTCTGTGGCACTGTGTCTTCCCTCCAGAAGAAAAACGTTGCCCTCTGGGGCTACCCAGTAACCACAAATGAGTACCATCCTGCACGAAACTCGACTGCACCCCAATGATACAGTCTAGCCTGGGCACTAATTCCCTGTCTGCCACAGCCTGAGCCTGCACCTCCCAACCCACACTCAACAGCTGGCCGAACACTGAGCACATCAGCCACACCATGGCCTTAGGTCTTCATCTCTTCCCAACCTCAGTTTTCAGGCTTCAGAACCTAGACCTTAAATCCAATCACAGTCCAGGAGTGAAAGTGTTGCAGAAATTAGAACTCCATCTTCCCCATGGCCAGAAAACTTGTGGTTGCCATATTGTGCAACGTTCCCTGTAGGAGAAACCAGCATGGTACATTAGGCCACGCCCTGACTTGAGGGGCTCCTTGGGCACAAAAACACATTGTGAAACTCAGTGTGAGACCATTCCTCAGGGAAGGCCTCTCAGTGTCTGGACCAAGAGCCCACATATGGGGCTTGCCATGTTCTTAGGTCCCAATGTTAACCAGAGGTCTGGTTGTCCAGTCGCCCCTCCCCAGGACTCTGCTCTGGAATCCCTCTTTTGGTGGTCCACCTTAGGTTAAAAAAAATAATAATAATAAAAAAATAAACAAAAAAACAAGAAAGGCCTCCTCCCTTCCCACAGAATGACCCCAAACTCTTGGGATCGGGTCAAATCCCCAGAAAGGGAGCCTCATCGATGGCCCATGAGGACACCCCGACATTCCATGGCAATCGGTGACACATTTCCAGAAAAAAAAAAAAAAAAAAAAAAGCATGAGCCAGCACCTCACATTCGCCCTTTGTTCATATCCCGAAGAGTTCTCCTCACGGTCTATAGATCGGGCCGGCCATACCTACATCCCCCAACCTAAGTGGAGTTTGTGTTTTCAGACTTTTGTCCAAATAGCCCTGGACCACACACGCTCCACACTTGGGTCCCTGGAGCCACACCTCAGGACTGTGCTTCCCTTTCAAGGGAATTCTTCCCATTCCATTGGCCACAACCTTGCAAATGAGGAAAAACCTCCAAAGTCACCGAGGCCATCCCATTAGTGTAGGCCGCCCAGGACAAACAGGGGTGATCTCAAACCAGCTGAGCAACTACCTCCACTCAGACAACAGATGTCCCCAGAGAAGAATATTGAACCGGACAGGCCCCTAGGCCCTAATCAGATCCATTGCTTTGGTTTTTAGGCATCTCTCCTCAGAGGCCTCGTTTCCAATACCAGCATATGGTGGTTTCCTGAGGCACCAATAAGAACAAATCTCGTCTCCCCATGGAAAACTTGCTCATTGGAGCTTTGTCATAACCTCTGGTTAGGAGAATCCTTCAGGGCCCTGGTGCCACTGCCCCATACCAAGGTCTCCATGGACTCAAACCAACATTAAGACCATCCTCAGGAAAGTCCATTTCAACTCAGCCCCCTCTGTTGCTACCCCAAGCCAGCAGATCAAACGTTTCTTGTTGCTAGGAGACAATTGGATTGTGAGGCTGACTGCCCAGGCATCCATACTTAGAACCCTGTTCTGGAAAAATACCTTATAAGACGTCCTGGAGCCATCCAACAAATCTTAATTGTCCCACAGAAGGAATCCTTGCGGTTTGGAGCATCTCACAACTCCAATAGTGGGAAAACCCCCATGGGCTCATAATGTCCCCCCTTCATGAAGGGGCCAACATGGACAGAAACTCAAACCTGAGCCAAAGTCTGATCCTCGACCTGACTTCAGACACATGAGATCTCAATTCAGCTCTGCAGAGTGTGGCTGCCATGTCCTTGCCCCGAAACCTAAGCCTAGCTTGTGTTCTCAGACTTCCGTCCTCACTCTCCTGGCCCACAAGCCCTCCAGTTTGGGAATTCTGAAGCCACAATGCAGCACTCTGCCTGCCCTCCAGAAGAAAAACTTTGCCCTATGCTTCTAATAAGAAACCCCAAATGATTTTCTAATGCATGCCACTCGATTGTAAAGCAATTATACAGCCCACCCTGTATTCTAATGCCCTGTCTGGCACAGCCTGAGACAAGACATCCCAAACGACACCCAGACAGCTGGCCCCAACCTGGACACATAGGACCCGCTATGGCTGTAGGTCGTCATCTCTTCCCAACCTCGGTTTTCAGGCTTCAGAACCTAGACCTTATCTCCAATCACTGCCCAGGGTGAACGTGATGCAGAAATTAGAATTCCTCCTTCCCCATGGCCAGAAACCTTGTGGTTGGCATGTTGTCCAACGTTCAATGTGGGAAAACCTGCATTGTCCGAAAGGCCACGCCAGTGCTTGAGGGCCGCCTAGGGCACAGACATGCATTGTGACCTGCAGCGTGAGTCCCGTATTAAAGTAACGCCTCTCAGTGGCTGGACCAAGATCCTGCATATGGGGCTTGTCATATCCATAGGCCCCCAGGCTTAACCCGAGGGCGAGTATTCCAGTTGTCAGTACCCACTGCTATGCTCTAGAATCCCTCTACTGGGGGGACATATGAGGCAAAAAACAGGACACTTCCCTTCCCACAGAATGACCCCAAACACTTGGGGGCTGGACAAACTACCAGAGAGGGAGACTTCTACGACCCATGAGGCAACTCCTACATTAAACGGCCATTGTGGACAAAACATCCAGAGACAAAAGCCTGAGCGACTGCCTCCCTCTCACCCTTCTTTCATATCCAGAGGAGCTCCCCTCATGGACTGTAGATCAGGCCTGCCGTAACCTCGGCCCCAAACCTGAGCTGAGTTAGGGTTTTTGGATGTCTGTCTGCACAGCCATGGCCCACACAGCCTCCAGGCTGGGGTCTCTGGAGCCACACCACAGAACTGTGCCTGCTCTCTCCTAAGAAACTGCCCATTCCATTGGCCACAACTCTACAAAATAGTAGAAACCTCAAGGTCCCCAAGGACATCCCACTACCGCAAGCCGCACTGGACAAATAGGGGCATTATGACACAAGCTGAGCAACTACTACCTCCATGCAGACACACAGACAGATATCCGCAGAGACAGAAGATTGAACCAGACAGGCCCCTAGGCCCTATTATGAACTCTTGCTTTGGTGTCCAGGTATCACTCCTCAGAGGCCTGGGTTCGAAGACCAGCATACGGGGCTTTCCTGAGGCACCAGACAAAAGACCTCTCATCTCCACATGGGAAGCTTCCTTGTTGGAGTTGTGTCAAGCCCTTCGGGTTGGAGAATCCTGCAGAGTCCCTTAGCTACTGCCACATTCCAAGGTCTCCATGGCCACCAACCCACATTATGACTCATCCTCAGGAGAGTCCATTTAAACTCAGCCTTCTGGGTAGCTCACCCAAGAGCCCGCAGATTGAGCGTGCCTTGTCTCCACCAGGCAATGGGAAGGAGAGTTGGCGTTTCTCGGCATCCATGCTTAGGCCCCTGCTCTCGAGTCTTTCTGTATGGGGCATCCTGGAACCATACAATAGTACTCGACTGTCCTGAAGAAGGAAACTTTGAAGTTGGGAGCAGCTCACAACTCCCAGCGTAGGGAAACCTCCCTGGCCTCATGACGCCCCCACCCCCTTCAGGAAGGGGCCGTCATGGACACAAACTCCAGCTTGAGGCAACATCTGATACTCGCCCTGACCTCACCTGCAGGAGATCTCGATTCAGCCTCTGCAGAGTGGGCCTGCCATGCTCTTGGCCCCAAAACTCATGCTAGCTTGTGTTTTCAGACTTCCTTCCTCACAATCCTGGCCACACCCCTCCAGTTTGGCAATTCTGGAGACACAATGCAGCACTCTGCCTGCCCTCCAGAAGAAAAATGTTGCCCTATAGGGCTAACCGGAAACGCCAAATGAGTAACAACCTGCATGCCACTCGACCACACCCCAATTATACAGTCTAGCCTGTGCACTGAAGCCCTGTCTGACACAGCCTGAGGGCAGACCTCCAGTCCAACACCCAGACAGCTGGCCGTACACAGAGCATATCACACCCACAATGGCTTTAGGCCATCATCTCTACCCAACCTCAGTTTTCACCTTCAGAACCTAGACCTTATCTTCACTCACTGCTCAGGAGTGAACGTGATGCAAGAATCAGAACTTCTCCTTCGCCTTGGCAAGAAACCTAGTGGTTGGCATGTTGTCCAATGTTCATTGTAGGAGAAAGCAGCATGGACTATGAGGCCCCACCTATCCCTGAGGGCCACAATGTGCACAAACACACATTGTGACCCTCAGCGTGAGCCCTATCCTCATGTAAAGCCTCTTAGTCACTGGAACAACAGCCCACATATGGGGCTTGCCAAGCCCCTAGTCCCCCAATCTCAACCAGAGTTCGAGATGTCTAGTCACACCTACTCAGGGCTCTACTCTGGAATCCCTCTTTGGTGGGAGAACTGAGGTAAAAAAAAATACATAAAGGACTCTTCCCATCCACAGAATGATCCCAACCACTTGGGATCAGGCCAAATCACCAGAGAAAGAATTGTCCATGGCCCTTGAGGACACTCCGACATTCCACGGCCACCGTTGACACAAAATCCAGAGACAAAAGCCTGAGCAAGCGCCACATACTCGCCCTTTGTTCATAGCCCGGAAAATTCTCACGGTCTGTAGATCGAGCCTTCATACATACATCCCCAAAACTAAGCTGAGTTTGTGTTTTCAGACTTCTGTCCCCACAGGCCTGGCCAACACACCATCCAAGCTGGGGCCCCTGGAGCCACACCTCAGGACGGTGGCTTCCCTCTCCAGGGGAATTCTGCTATTTCCATTGGCCACAACCCAATAGATTAGGAGAATCCGCCAAACTCCCCCAGGCCATCCGAATAATGTTGGCTGCCCAGGACACACAGGGATGATCTCTCACAAGTTAGGAAACTACCTCCACTCAGACCCAGAGACAGATATCCCCATAGAATAAGATTGAACTGGACAGGCACTTAGGCCCTAATCAGATCCATTGCTTTTGATTCCAGTCATCTCTCCTCAGAGGCCTGTTTTCCAATACCAGCATATGGGAGATTCCTTAGGCACTCATCAAAACAATTCTCTTCTCTACATAGGAAACATACTCTTTAGAGCTCCATCAAAACCTCCGGTTATGAACATCCCCTCAAGGCCCCGGTTCAAGCACCCCATTCCAAGGTCTACATGGACACAAATGCACATTATGACCCATCCTCAACTCACCCATTTCAACACACCCGCCTCGGTTGCTCCCCTAGATCCAGCAGATCGAACTTGCCTTGGCGCTATGAGACACCTGGAATGGGAGGCAGGCTGCCCAGGCATCCATCCTTAGAACCCTGCTCTGGATAACGTCCTTATGGGATGTCCTGGAGCCATCCAACAGGTCTCGACTGTCCCACAGAAGGAATCATTGCGGTTTGGAGCATCTCACAATTCCCATCGTGGGAAAACCTCCATGTCCTCGTGACACCCTCCCCTTCATGAAGGGGCTGTCATGGACAGAAACTTCGACCTAAGCCAACGTCTGATCCTAGCTCTGTCTTCAGGTATACAGGATCTCGAATCATCTCTGCAGAGGGTGCCTGCCGTCCCCTCACCCCGAAATCTAAGTCTGGCTTGTGTTCTCAGAATTTTTTCATCACACTCCTGGCCCACAAGCCTTCCAGTTTGGGAATTCTGGAGCCACTCTGTGGCACTGTGTCTTCCCTCCAGAAGAAAAACGTTGCCCTCTGGGGCTACCCAGTAACCACAAATGAGTACCATCCTGCACGAAACTCGACTGCACCCCAATGATACAGTCTAGCCTGGGCACTAATTCCCTGTCTGCCACAGCCTGAGCCTGCACCTCCCAACCCACACTCAACAGCTGGCCGAACACTGAGCACATCAGCCACACCATGGCCTTAGGTCTTCATCTCTTCCCAACCTCAGTTTTCAGGCTTCAGAACCTAGACCTTAAATCCAATCACAGTCCAGGAGTGAAAGTGTTGCAGAAATTAGAACTCCATCTTCCCCATGGCCAGAAAACTTGTGGTTGCCATATTGTGCAACGTTCCCTGTAGGAGAAACCAGCATGGTACATTAGGCCACGCCCTGACTTGAGGGGCTCCTTGGGCACAAAAACACATTGTGAAACTCAGTGTGAGACCATTCCTCAGGGAAGGCCTCTCAGTGTCTGGACCAAGAGCCCACATATGGGGCTTGCCATGTTCTTAGGTCCCAATGTTAACCAGAGGTCTGGTTGTCCAGTCGCCCCTCCCCAGGACTCTGCTCTGGAATCCCTCTTTTGGTGGTCCACCTTAGGTAAAAAAAATAATAATAATAAAAAAATAAACAAAAAAACAAGAAAGGCCTCCTCCCTTCCCACAGAATGACCCCAAACTCTTGGGATCGGGTCAAATCCCCAGAAAGGGAGCCTCATCGATGGCCCATGAGGACACCCCGACATTCCATGGCAATCGGTGACACATTTCCAGAAAAAAAAAAAAAAAAAAAAGCATGAGCCAGCACCTCACATTCGCCCTTTGTTCATATCCCGAAGAGTTCTCCTCACGGTCTATAGATCGGGCCGGCCATACCTACATCCCCCAACCTAAGTGGAGTTTGTGTTTTCAGACTTTTGTCCAAATAGCCCTGGACCACACACGCTCCACACTTGGGTCCCTGGAGCCACACCTCAGGACTGTGCTTCCCTTTCAAGGGAATTCTTCCCATTCCATTGGCCACAACCTTGCAAATGAAGAAAAACCTCCAAAGTCACCGAGGCCATCCCATTAGTGTAGGCCGCCCAGGACAAACAGGGGTGATCTCAAACCAGCTGAGCAACTACCTCCACTCAGGCAACAGATGTCCCCAGAGAAGAATATTGAACCGGACAGGCCCCTAGGCCCTAATCAGATCCATTGCTTTGGTTTTTAGGCATCTCTCCTCAGAGGCCTCGTTTCCAATACCAGCATATGGTGGTTTCCTGAGGCACCAATAAGAACAAATCTCGTCTCCCCATGGAAAACTTGCTCATTGGAGCTTTGTCATAACCTCTGGTTAGGAGAATCCTTCAGGGCCCTGGTGCCACTGCCCCATACCAAGGTCTCCATGGACTCAAACCAACATTAAGACCATCCTCAGGAAAGTCCATTTCAACTCAGCCCCCTCTGTTGCTACCCCAAGCCAGCAGATCAAACGTTTCTTGTTGCTAGGAGACAATTGGATTGTGAGGCTGACTGCCCAGGCATCCATACTTAGAACCCTGTTCTGGAAAAATACCTTATAAGACGTCCTGGAGCCATCCAACAAATCTTAATTGTCCCACAGAAGGAATCCTTGCGGTTTGGAGCATCTCACAACTCCAATAGTGGGAAAACCCCCATGGGCTCATAATGTCCCCCCTTCATGAAGGGGCCAACATGGACAGAAACTCAAACCTGAGCCAAAGTCTGATCCTCGACCTGACTTCAGACACATGAGATCTCAATTCAGCTCTGCAGAGTGTGGCTGCCATGTCCTTGCCCCGAAACCTAAGCCTAGCTTGTGTTCTCAGACTTCCGTCCTCACTCTCCTGGCCCACAAGCCCTCCAGTTTGGGAATTCCGAAGCCACAATGCAGCACTCTGCCTGCCCTCCAGAAGAAAAACTTTGCCCTATGCTTCTAATAAGAAACCCCAAATGATTTTCTAATGCATGCCACTCGATTGTAAAGCAATTATACAGCCCACCCTGTATTCTAATGCCCTGTCTGGCACAGCCTGAGACAAGACATCCCAAACGACACCCAGACAGCTGGCCCCAACCTGGACACATAGGACCCGCTATGGCTGTAGGTCGTCATCTCTTCCCAACCTCGGTTTTCAGGCTTCAGAACCTAGACCTTATCTCCAATCACTGCCCAGGGTGAACGTGATGCAGAAATTAGAATTCCTCCTTCCCCATGGCCAGAAACCTTGTGGTTGGCATGTTGTCCAACGTTCAATGTGGGAAAACCTGCATTGTCCGAAAGGCCACGCCAGTGCTTGAGGGCCGCCTAGGGCACAGACATGCATTGTGACCTGCAGCGTGAGTCCCGTATTAAAGTAACGCCTCTCAGGGGCTGGACCAAGATCCTGCATATGGGGCTTGTCATATCCATAGGCCCCCAGGCTTAACCCGAGGGCGAGTATTCCAGTTGTCAGTACCCACTGCTATGCTCTAGAATCCCTCTACTGGGGGGACATATGAGGCAAAAAACAGGACACTTCCCTTCCCACAGAATGACCCCAAACACTTGGGGGCTGGACAAACTACCAGAGAGGGAGACTTCTACGACCCATGAGGCAACTCCTACATTAAACGGCCATTGTGGACAAAACATCCAGAGACAAAAGCCTGAGCGACTGCCTCCCTCTCACCCTTCTTTCATATCCAGAGGAGCTCCCCTCATGGACTGTAGATCAGGCCTGCCGTAACCTCGGCCCCAAACCTGAGCTGAGTTAGGGTTTTTGGATGTCTGTCTGCACAGCCATGGCCCACACAGCCTCCAGGCTGGGGTCTCTGGAGCCACACCACAGAACTGTGCCTGCTCTCTCCTAAGAAACTGCCCATTCCATTGGCCACAACTCTACAAAATAGTAGAAACCTCAAGGTCCCCAAGGACATCCCACTACCGCAAGCCGCACTGGACAAATAGGGGCATTATGACACAAGCTGAGCAACTACTACCTCCATGCAGACACACAGACAGATATCCGCAGAGACAGAAGATTGAACCAGACAGGCCCCTAGGCCCTATTATGAACTCTTGCTTTGGTGTCCAGGTATCACTCCTCAGAGGCCTGGGTTCGAAGACCAGCATACGGGGCTTTCCTGAGGCACCAGACAAAAGACCTCTCATCTCCACATGGGAAGCTTCCTTGTTGGAGTTGTGTCAAGCCCTTCGGGTTGGAGAATCCTGCAGAGTCCCTTAGCTACTGCCACATTCCAAGGTCTCCATGGCCACCAACCCACATTATGACTCATCCTCAGGAGAGTCCATTTAAACTCAGCCTTCTGGGTAGCTCACCCAAGAGCCCGCAGATTGAGCGTGCCTTGTCTCCACCAGGCAATGGGAAGGAGAGTTGGCGTTTCTCGGCATCCATGCTTAGGCCCCTGCTCTCGAGTCTTTCTGTATGGGGCATCCTGGAACCATACAATAGTACTCGACTGTCCTGAAGAAGGAAACTTTGAAGTTGGGAGCAGCTCACAACTCCCAGCGTAGGGAAACCTCCCTGGCCTCATGACGCCCCCACCCCCTTCAGGAAGGGGCCGTCATGGACACAAACTCCAGCTTGAGGCAACATCTGATACTCGCCCTGACCTCACCTGCAGGAGATCTCGATTCAGCCTCTGCAGAGTGGGCCTGCCATGCTCTTGGCCCCAAAACTCATGCTAGCTTGTGTTTTCAGACTTCCTTCCTCACAATCCTGGCCACACCCCTCCAGTTTGGCAATTCTGGAGACACAATGCAGCACTCTGCCTGCCCTCCAGAAGAAAAATGTTGCCCTATAGGGCTAACCGGAAACGCCAAATGAGTAACAACCTGCATGCCACTCGACCACACCCCAATTATACAGTCTAGCCTGTGCACTGAAGCCCTGTCTGACACAGCCTGAGGGCAGACCTCCAGTCCAACACCCAGACAGCTGGCCGTACACAGAGCATATCACACCCACAATGGCTTTAGGCCATCATCTCTACCCAACCTCAGTTTTCACCTTCAGAACCTAGACCTTATCTTCACTCACTGCTCAGGAGTGAACGTGATGCAAGAATCAGAACTTCTCCTTCGCCTTGGCAAGAAACCTAGTGGTTGGCATGTTGTCCAATGTTCATTGTAGGAGAAAGCAGCATGGACTATGAGGCCCCACCTATCCCTGAGGGCCACAATGTGCACAAACACACATTGTGACCCTCAGCGTGAGCCCTATCCTCATGTAAAGCCTCTTAGTCACTGGAACAACAGCCCACATATGGGGCTTGCCAAGCCCCTAGTCCCCCAATCTCAACCAGAGTTCGAGATGTCTAGTCACACCTACTCAGGGCTCTACTCTGGAATCCCTCTTTGGTGGGAGAACTGAGGTAAAAAAAAATACATAAAGGACTCTTCCCATCCACAGAATGATCCCAACCACTTGGGATCAGGCCAAATCACCAGAGAAAGAATTGTCCATGGCCCTTGAGGACACTCCGACATTCCACGGCCACCGTTGACACAAAATCCAGAGACAAAAGCCTGAGCAAGCGCCACATACTCGCCCTTTGTTCATAGCCCGGAAAATTCTCACGGTCTGTAGATCGAGCCTTCATACATACATCCCCAAAACTAAGCTGAGTTTGTGTTTTCAGACTTCTGTCCCCACAGGCCTGGCCAACACACCATCCAAGCTGGGGCCCCTGGAGCCACACCTCAGGACGGTGGCTTCCCTCTCCAGGGGAATTCTGCTATTTCCATTGGCCACAACCCAATAGATTAGGAGAATCCGCCAAACTCCCCCAGGCCATCCGAATAATGTTGGCTGCCCAGGACACACAGGGATGATCTCTCACAAGTTAGGAAACTACCTCCACTCAGACCCAGAGACAGATATCCCCATAGAATAAGATTGAACTGGACAGGCACTTAGGCCCTAATCAGATCCATTGCTTTTGATTCCAGTCATCTCTCCTCAGAGGCCTGTTTTCCAATACCAGCATATGGGAGATTCCTTAGGCACTCATCAAAACAATTCTCTTCTCTACATAGGAAACATACTCTTTAGAGCTCCATCAAAACCTCCGGTTATGAACATCCCTCAAGGCCCCGGTTCAAGCACCCCATTCCAAGGTCTACATGGACACAAATGCACATTATGACCCATCCTCAACTCACCCATTTCAACACACCCGCCTCGGTTGCTCCCCTAGATCCAGCAGATCGAACTTGCCTTGGCGCTATGAGACACCTGGAATGGGAGGCAGGCTGCCCAGGCATCCATCCTTAGAACCCTGCTCTGGATAACGTCCTTATGGGATGTCCTGGAGCCATCCAACAGGTCTCGACTGTCCCACAGAAGGAATCATTGCGGTTTGGAGCATCTCACAATTCCCATCGTGGGAAAACCTCCATGTCCTCGTGACACCCTCCCCTTCATGAAGGGGCTGTCATGGACAGAAACTTCGACCTAAGCCAACGTCTGATCCTAGCTCTGTCTTCAGGTATACAGGATCTCGAATCATCTCTGCAGAGGGTGCCTGCCGTCCCCTCACCCCGAAATCTAAGTCTGGCTTGTGTTCTCAGAATTTTTTCATCACACTCCTGGCCCACAAGCCTTCCAGTTTGGGAATTCTGGAGCCACTCTGTGGCACTGTGTCTTCCCTCCAGAAGAAAAACGTTGCCCTCTGGGGCTACCCAGTAACCACAAATGAGTACCATCCTGCACGAAACTCGACTGCACCCCAATGATACAGTCTAGCCTGGGCACTAATTCCCTGTCTGCCACAGCCTGAGCCTGCACCTCCCAACCCACACTCAACAGCTGGCCGAACACTGAGCACATCAGCCACACCATGGCCTTAGGTCTTCATCTCTTCCCAACCTCAGTTTTCAGGCTTCAGAACCTAGACCTTAAATCCAATCACAGTCCAGGAGTGAAAGTGTTGCAGAAATTAGAACTCCATCTTCCCCATGGCCAGAAAACTTGTGGTTGCCATATTGTGCAACGTTCCCTGTAGGAGAAACCAGCATGGTACATTAGGCCACGCCCTGACTTGAGGGGCTCCTTGGGCACAAAAACACATTGTGAAACTCAGTGTGAGACCATTCCTCAGGGAAGGCCTCTCAGTGTCTGGACCAAGAGCCCACATATGGGGCTTGCCATGTTCTTAGGTCCCAATGTTAACCAGAGGTCTGGTTGTCCAGTCGCCCCTCCCCAGGACTCTGCTCTGGAATCCCTCTTTTGGTGGTCCACCTTAGGTAAAAAAAATAATAATAATAAAAAAATAAACAAAAAAACAAGAAAGGCCTCCTCCCTTCCCACAGAATGACCCCAAACTCTTGGGATCGGGTCAAATCCCCAGAAAGGGAGCCTCATCGATGGCCCATGAGGACACCCCGACATTCCATGGCAATCGGTGACACATTTCCAGAAAAAAAAAAAAAAAAAAAAAGCATGAGCCAGCACCTCACATTCGCCCTTTGTTCATATCCCGAAGAGTTCTCCTCACGGTCTATAGATCGGGCCGGCCATACCTACATCCCCCAACCTAAGTGGAGTTTGTGTTTTCAGACTTTTGTCCAAATAGCCCTGGACCACACACGCTCCACACTTGGGTCCCTGGAGCCACACCTCAGGACTGTGCTTCCCTTTCAAGGGAATTCTTCCCATTCCATTGGCCACAACCTTGCAAATGAAGAAAAACCTCCAAAGTCACCGAGGCCATCCCATTAGTGTAGGCCGCCCAGGACAAACAGGGGTGATCTCAAACCAGCTGAGCAACTACCTCCACTCAGGCAACAGATGTCCCCAGAGAAGAATATTGAACCGGACAGGCCCCTAGGCCCTAATCAGATCCATTGCTTTGGTTTTTAGGCATCTCTCCTCAGAGGCCTCGTTTCCAATACCAGCATATGGTGGTTTCCTGAGGCACCAATAAGAACAAATCTCGTCTCCCCATGGAAAACTTGCTCATTGGAGCTTTGTCATAACCTCTGGTTAGGAGAATCCTTCAGGGCCCTGGTGCCACTGCCCCATACCAAGGTCTCCATGGACTCAAACCAACATTAAGACCATCCTCAGGAAAGTCCATTTCAACTCAGCCCCCTCTGTTGCTACCCCAAGCCAGCAGATCAAACGTTTCTTGTTGCTAGGAGACAATTGGATTGTGAGGCTGACTGCCCAGGCATCCATACTTAGAACCCTGTTCTGGAAAAATACCTTATAAGACGTCCTGGAGCCATCCAACAAATCTTAATTGTCCCACAGAAGGAATCCTTGCGGTTTGGAGCATCTCACAACTCCAATAGTGGGAAAACCCCCATGGGCTCATAATGTCCCCCCTTCATGAAGGGGCCAACATGGACAGAAACTCAAACCTGAGCCAAAGTCTGATCCTCGACCTGACTTCAGACACATGAGATCTCAATTCAGCTCTGCAGAGTGTGGCTGCCATGTCCTTGCCCCGAAACCTAAGCCTAGCTTGTGTTCTCAGACTTCCGTCCTCACTCTCCTGGCCCACAAGCCCTCCAGTTTGGGAATTCCGAAGCCACAATGCAGCACTCTGCCTGCCCTCCAGAAGAAAAACTTTGCCCTATGCTTCTAATAAGAAACCCCAAATGATTTTCTAATGCATGCCACTCGATTGTAAAGCAATTATACAGCCCACCCTGTATTCTAATGCCCTGTCTGGCACAGCCTGAGACAAGACATCCCAAACGACACCCAGACAGCTGGCCCCAACCTGGACACATAGGACCCGCTATGGCTGTAGGTCGTCATCTCTTCCCAACCTCGGTTTTCAGGCTTCAGAACCTAGACCTTATCTCCAATCACTGCCCAGGGTGAACGTGATGCAGAAATTAGAATTCCTCCTTCCCCATGGCCAGAAACCTTGTGGTTGGCATGTTGTCCAACGTTCAATGTGGGAAAACCTGCATTGTCCGAAAGGCCACGCCAGTGCTTGAGGGCCGCCTAGGGCACAGACATGCATTGTGACCTGCAGCGTGAGTCCCGTATTAAAGTAACGCCTCTCAGGGGCTGGACCAAGATCCTGCATATGGGGCTTGTCATATCCATAGGCCCCCAGGCTTAACCCGAGGGCGAGTATTCCAGTTGTCAGTACCCACTGCTATGCTCTAGAATCCCTCTACTGGGGGGACATATGAGGCAAAAAACAGGACACTTCCCTTCCCACAGAATGACCCCAAACACTTGGGGGCTGGACAAACTACCAGAGAGGGAGACTTCTACGACCCATGAGGCAACTCCTACATTAAACGGCCATTGTGGACAAAACATCCAGAGACAAAAGCCTGAGCGACTGCCTCCCTCTCACCCTTCTTTCATATCCAGAGGAGCTCCCCTCATGGACTGTAGATCAGGCCTGCCGTAACCTCGGCCCCAAACCTGAGCTGAGTTAGGGTTTTTGGATGTCTGTCTGCACAGCCATGGCCCACACAGCCTCCAGGCTGGGGTCTCTGGAGCCACACCACAGAACTGTGCCTGCTCTCTCCTAAGAAACTGCCCATTCCATTGGCCACAACTCTACAAAATAGTAGAAACCTCAAGGTCCCCAAGGACATCCCACTACCGCAAGCCGCACTGGACAAATAGGGGCATTATGACACAAGCTGAGCAACTACTACCTCCATGCAGACACACAGACAGATATCCGCAGAGACAGAAGATTGAACCAGACAGGCCCCTAGGCCCTATTATGAACTCTTGCTTTGGTGTCCAGGTATCACTCCTCAGAGGCCTGGGTTCGAAGACCAGCATACGGGGCTTTCCTGAGGCACCAGACAAAAGACCTCTCATCTCCACATGGGAAGCTTCCTTGTTGGAGTTGTGTCAAGCCCTTCGGGTTGGAGAATCCTGCAGAGTCCCTTAGCTACTGCCACATTCCAAGGGCTCCATGGCCACCAACCCACATTATGACTCATCCTCAGGAGAGTCCATTTAAACTCAGCCTTCTGGGTAGCTCACCCAAGAGCCCGCAGATTGAGCGTGCCTTGTCTCCACCAGGCAATGGGAAGGTGAGTTGGCGTTTCTCGGCATCCATGCTTAGGCCCCTGCTCTCGAGTCTTTCTGTATGGGGCATCCTGGAACCATACAATAGTACTCGACTGTCCTGAAGAAGGAAACTTTGAAGTTGGGAGCAGCTCACAACTCCCAGCGTAGGGAAACCTCCCTGGCCTCATGACGCCCCCACCCCCTTCAGGAAGGGGCCGTCATGGACACAAACTCCAGCTTGAGGCAACATCTGATACTCGCCCTGACCTCACCTGCAGGAGATCTCGATTCAGCCTCTTCAGAGTGGGCCTGCCATGCTCTTGGCCCCAAAACTCATGCTAGCTTGTGTTTTCAGACTTCCTTCCTCACAATCCTGGCCACACCCCTCCAGTTTGGCAATTCTGGAGACACAATGAAGCACTCTGCCTGCCCTCCAGAAGAAAAATGTTGCCCTATAGGGCTAACCGGAAACGCCAAATGAGTAACAACCTGCATGCCACTCGACCACACCCCAATTATACAGTCTAGCCTGTGAACTAAAGCCCTGTCTGACACAGCCTGAGGGCAGACCTCCAGTCCAACACCCAGACAGCTGGCCGTACACAGAGCATATCACACCCACAATGGCTTTAGGCCATCATCTCTACCCAACCTCAGTTTTCACCTTCAGAACCTAGACCTTATCTCCACTCACTGCTCAGGAGTGAACGTGATGCAAGAATCAGAACTTCTCCTTCGCCTTGGCAAGAAACCTAGTGGTTGGCATGTTGTCCAATGTTCATTGTAGGAGAAAGCAGCATGGACTATGAGGCCCCACCTATCCCTGAGGGCCACAATGTGCACAAACACACATTGTGACCCTCAGCGTGAGCCCTATCCTCATGTAAAGCCTCTTAGTCACTGGAACAACAGCCCACATATGGGGCTTGCCAAGCCCCTAGTCCCCCAATCTCAACCAGAGTTCGAGATGTCTAGTCACACCTACTCAGGGCTCTACTCTGGAATCCCTCTTTGGTGGGAGAACTGAGGTAAAAAAAAATACATAAAGGACTCTTCCCATCCACAGAATGATCCCAACCACTTGGGATCAGGCCAAATCACCAGAGAAAGAATTGTCCATGGCCCTTGAGGACACTCCGACATTCCACGGCCACCGTTGACACAAAATCCAGAGACAAAAGCCTGAGCAAGTGCCACATACTCGCCCTTTGTTCATAGCCCGGAAAATTCTCACGGTCTGTAGATCGAGCCTTCATACATACATCCCCAAAACTAAGCTGAGTTTGTGTTTTCAGACTTCTGTCCCCACAGGCCTGGCCAACACACCATCCAAGCTGGGGCCCCTGGAGCCACACCTCAGGACGGTGGCTTCCCTCTCCAGGGGAATTCTGCTATTTCCATTGGCCACAACCCAATAGATTAGGAGAATCCGCCAAACTCCCCCAGGCCATCCGAATAATGTTGGCTGCCCAGGACACACAGGGATGATCTCTCACAAGTTAGGAAACTACCTCCACTCAGACCCAGAGACAGATATCCCCATAGAATAAGATTGAACTGGACAGGCACTTAGGCCCTAATCAGATCCATTGCTTTTGATTCCAGTCATCTCTCCTCAGAGGCCTGTTTTCCAATACCAGCATATGGGAGATTCCTTAGGCACTCATCAAAACAATTCTCTTCTCTACATAGGAAACATACTCTTTAGAGCTCCATCAAAACCTCCGGTTATGAACATCCCTCAAGGCCCCGGTTCAAGCACCCCATTCCAAGGTCTACATGGACACAAATGCACATTATGACCCATCCTCAACTCACCCATTTCAACACACCCGCCTCGGTTGCTCCCCTAGATCCAGCAGATCGAACTTGCCTTGGCGCTATGAGACACCTGGAATGGGAGGCAGGCTGCCCAGGCATCCATCCTTAGAACCCTGCTCTGGATAACGTCCTTATGGGATGTCCTGGAGCCATCCAACAGGTCTCGACTGTCCCACAGAAGGAATCATTGCGGTTTGGAGCATCTCACAATTCCCATCGTGGGAAAACCTCCATGTCCTCGTGACACCCTCCCCTTCATGAAGGGGCTGTCATGGACAGAAACTTCGACCTAAGCCAACGTCTGATCCTAGCTCTGTCTTCAGGTATACAGGATCTCGAATCATCTCTGCAGAGGGTGCCTGCCGTCCCCTCACCCCGAAATCTAAGTCTGGCTTGTGTTCTCAGAATTTTTTCATCACACTCCTGGCCCACAAGCCTTCCAGTTTGGGAATTCTGGAGCCACTCTGTGGCACTGTGTCTTCCCTCCAGAAGAAAAACGTTGCCCTCTGGGGCTACCCAGTAACCACAAATGAGTACCATCCTGCACGAAACTCGACTGCACCCCAATGATACAGTCTAGCCTGGGCACTAATTCCCTGTCTGCCACAGCCTGAGCCTGCACCTCCCAACCCACACTCAACAGCTGGCCGAACACTGAGCACATCAGCCACACCATGGCCTTAGGTCTTCATCTCTTCCCAACCTCAGTTTTCAGGCTTCAGAACCTAGACCTTAAATCCAATCACAGTCCAGGAGTGAAAGTGTTGCAGAAATTAGAACTCCATCTTCCCCATGGCCAGAAAACTTGTGGTTGCCATATTGTGCAACGTTCCCTGTAGGAGAAACCAGCATGGTACATTAGGCCACGCCCTGACTTGAGGGGCTCCTTGGGCACAAAAACACATTGTGAAACTCAGTGTGAGACCATTCCTCAGGGAAGGCCTCTCAGTGTCTGGACCAAGAGCCCACATATGGGGCTTGCCATGTTCTTAGGTCCCAATGTTAACCAGAGGTCTGGTTGTCCAGTCGCCCCTCCCCAGGACTCTGCTCTGGAATCCCTCTTTTGGTGGTCCACCTTAGGTAAAAAAAATAATAATAATAAAAAAATAAACAAAAAAACAAGAAAGGCCTCCTCCCTTCCCACAGAATGACCCCAAACTCTTGGGATCGGGTCAAATCCCCAGAAAGGGAGCCTCATCGATGGCCCATGAGGACACCCCGACATTCCATGGCAATCGGTGACACATTTCCAGAAAAAAAAAAAAAAAAAAAAAGCATGAGCCAGCACCTCACATTCGCCCTTTGTTCATATCCCGAAGAGTTCTCCTCACGGTCTATAGATCGGGCCGGCCATACCTACATCCCCCAACCTAAGTGGAGTTTGTGTTTTCAGACTTTTGTCCAAATAGCCCTGGACCACACACGCTCCACACTTGGGTCCCTGGAGCCACACCTCAGGACTGTGCTTCCCTTTCAAGGGAATTCTTCCCATTCCATTGGCCACAACCTTGCAAATGAAGAAAAACCTCCAAAGTCACCGAGGCCATCCCATTAGTGTAGGCCGCCCAGGACAAACAGGGGTGATCTCAAACCAGCTGAGCAACTACCTCCACTCAGGCAACAGATGTCCCCAGAGAAGAATATTGAACCGGACAGGCCCCTAGGCCCTAATCAGATCCATTGCTTTGGTTTTTAGGCATCTCTCCTCAGAGGCCTCGTTTCCAATACCAGCATATGGTGGTTTCCTGAGGCACCAATAAGAACAAATCTCGTCTCCCCATGGAAAACTTGCTCATTGGAGCTTTGTCATAACCTCTGGTTAGGAGAATCCTTCAGGGCCCTGGTGCCACTGCCCCATACCAAGGTCTCCATGGACTCAAACCAACATTAAGACCATCCTCAGGAAAGTCCATTTCAACTCAGCCCCCTCTGTTGCTACCCCAAGCCAGCAGATCAAACGTTTCTTGTTGCTAGGAGACAATTGGATTGTGAGGCTGACTGCCCAGGCATCCATACTTAGAACCCTGTTCTGGAAAAATACCTTATAAGACGTCCTGGAGCCATCCAACAAATCTTAATTCTCCCACAGAAGGAATCCTTGCGGTTTGGAGCATCTCACAACTCCAATAGTGGGAAAACCCCCATGGGCTCATAATGTCCCCCCTTCATGAAGGGGCCAACATGGACAGAAACTCAAACCTGAGCCAAAGTCTGATCCTCGACCTGACTTCAGACACATGAGATCTCAATTCAGCTCTGCAGAGTGTGGCTGCCATGTCCTTGCCCCGAAACCTAAGCCTAGCTTGTGTTCTCAGACTTCCGTCCTCACTCTCCTGGCCCACAAGCCCTCCAGTTTGGGAATTCCGAAGCCACAATGCAGCACTCTGCCTGCCCTCCAGAAGAAAAACTTTGCCCTATGCTTCTAATAAGAAACCCCAAATGATTTTCTAATGCATGCCACTCGATTGTAAAGCAATTATACAGCCCACCCTGTATTCTAATGCCCTGTCTGGCACAGCCTGAGACAAGACATCCCAAACGACACCCAGACAGCTGGCCCCAACCTGGACACATAGGACCCGCTATGGCTGTAGGTCGTCATCTCTTCCCAACCTCGGTTTTCAGGCTTCAGAACCTAGACCTTATCTCCAATCACTGCCCAGGGTGAACGTGATGCAGAAATTAGAATTCCTCCTTCCCCATGGCCAGAAACCTTGTGGTTGGCATGTTGTCCAACGTTCAATGTGGGAAAACCTGCATTGTCCGAAAGGCCACGCCAGTGCTTGAGGGCCGCCTAGGGCACAGACATGCATTGTGACCTGCAGCGTGAGTCCCGTATTAAAGTAACGCCTCTCAGGGGCTGGACCAAGATCCTGCATATGGGGCTTGTCATATCCATAGGCCCCCAGGCTTAACCCGAGGGCGAGTATTCCAGTTGTCAGTACCCACTGCTATGCTCTAGAATCCCTCTACTGGGGGGACATATGAGGCAAAAAACAGGACACTTCCCTTCCCACAGAATGACCCCAAACACTTGGGGGCTGGACAAACTACCAGAGAGGGAGACTTCTACGACCCATGAGGCAACTCCTACATTAAACGGCCATTGTGGACAAAACATCCAGAGACAAAAGCCTGAGCGACTGCCTCCCTCTCACCCTTCTTTCATATCCAGAGGAGCTCCCCTCATGGACTGTAGATCAGGCCTGCCGTAACCTCGGCCCCAAACCTGAGCTGAGTTAGGGTTTTTGGATGTCTGTCTGCACAGCCATGGCCCACACAGCCTCCAGGCTGGGGTCTCTGGAGCCACACCACAGAACTGTGCCTGCTCTCTCCTAAGAAACTGCCCATTCCATTGGCCACAACTCTACAAAATAGTAGAAACCTCAAGGTCCCCAAGGACATCCCACTACCGCAAGCCGCACTGGACAAATAGGGGCATTATGACACAAGCTGAGCAACTACTACCTCCATGCAGACACACAGACAGATATCCGCAGAGACAGAAGATTGAACCAGACAGGCCCCTAGGCCCTATTATGAACTCTTGCTTTGGTGTCCAGGTATCACTCCTCAGAGGCCTGGGTTCGAAGACCAGCATACGGGGCTTTCCTGAGGCACCAGACAAAAGACCTCTCATCTCCACATGGGAAGCTTCCTTGTTGGAGTTGTGTCAAGCCCTTCGGGTTGGAGAATCCTGCAGAGTCCCTTAGCTACTGCCACATTCCAAGGGCTCCATGGCCACCAACCCACATTATGACTCATCCTCAGGAGAGTCCATTTAAACTCAGCCTTCTGGGTAGCTCACCCAAGAGCCCGCAGATTGAGCGTGCCTTGTCTCCACCAGGCAATGGGAAGGTGAGTTGGCGTTTCTCGGCATCCATGCTTAGGCCCCTGCTCTCGAGTCTTTCTGTATGGGGCATCCTGGAACCATACAATAGTACTCGACTGTCCTGAAGAAGGAAACTTTGAAGTTGGGAGCAGCTCACAACTCCCAGCGTAGGGAAACCTCCCTGGCCTCATGACGCCCCCACCCCCTTCAGGAAGGGGCCGTCATGGACACAAACTCCAGCTTGAGGCAACATCTGATACTCGCCCTGACCTCACCTGCAGGAGATCTCGATTCAGCCTCTGCAGAGTGGGCCTGCCATGCTCTTGGCCCCAAAACTCATGCTAGCTTGTGTTTTCAGACTTCCTTCCTCACAATCCTGGCCACACCCCTCCAGTTTGGCAATTCTGGAGACACAATGCAGCACTCTGCCTGCCCTCCAGAAGAAAAATGTTGCCCTATAGGGCTAACCGGAAACGCCAAATGAGTAACAACCTGCATGCCACTCGACCACACCCCAATTATACAGTCTAGCCTGTGCACTAAAGCCCTGTCTGACACAGCCTGAGGGCAGACCTCCAGTCCAACACCCAGACAGCTGGCCGTACACAGAGCATATCACACCCACAATGGCTTTAGGCCATCATCTCTACCCAACCTCAGTTTTCACCTTCAGAACCTAGACCTTATCTCCACTCACTGCTCAGGAGTGAACGTGATGCAAGAATCAGAACTTCTCCTTCGCCTTGGCAAGAAACCTAGTGGTTGGCATGTTGTCCAATGTTCATTGTAGGAGAAAGCAGCATGGACTATGAGGCCCCACCTATCCCTGAGGGCCACAATTTGCACAAACACACATTGTGACCCTCAGCGTGAGCCCTATCCTCATGTAAAGCCTCTTAGTCACTGGAACAACAGCCCACATATGGGGCTTGCCAAGCCCCTAGTCCCCCAATCTCAACCAGAGTTCGAGATGTCTAGTCACACCTACTCAGGGCTCTACTCTGGAATCCCTCTTTGGTGGGAGAACTGAGGTAAAAAAAAATACATAAAGGACTCTTCCCATCCACAGAATGATCCCAACCACTTGGGATCAGGCCAAATCACCAGAGAAAGAATTGTCCATGGCCCTTGAGGACACTCCGACATTCCACGGCCACCGTTGACACAAAATCCAGAGACAAAAGCCTGAGCAAGTGCCACATACTCGCCCTTTGTTCATAGCCCGGAAAATTCTCACGGTCTGTAGATCGAGCCTTCATACATACATCCCCAAAACTAAGCTGAGTTTGTGTTTTCAGACTTCTGTCCCCACAGGCCTGGCCAACACACCATCCAAGCTGGGGCCCCTGGAGCCACACCTCAGGACGGTGGCTTCCCTCTCCAGGGGAATTCTGCTATTTCCATTGGCCACAACCCAATAGATTAGGAGAATCCGCCAAACTCCCCCAGGCCATCCGAATAATGTTGGCTGCCCAGGACACACAGGGATGATCTCTCACAAGTTAGGAAACTACCTCCACTCAGACCCAGAGACAGATATCCCCATAGAATAAGATTGAACTGGACAGGCACTTAGGCCCTAATCAGATCCATTGCTTTTGATTCCAGTCATCTCTCCTCAGAGGCCTGTTTTCCAATACCAGCATATGGGAGATTCCTTAGGCACTCATCAAAACAATTCTCTTCTCTACATAGGAAACATACTCTTTAGAGCTCCATCAAAACCTCCGGTTATGAACATCCCTCAAGGCCCCGGTTCAAGCACCCCATTCCAAGGTCTACATGGACACAAATGCACATTATGACCCATCCTCAACTCACCCATTTCAACACACCCGCCTCGGTTGCTCCCCTAGATCCAGCAGATCGAACTTGCCTTGGCGCTATGAGACACCTGGAATGGGAGGCAGGCTGCCCAGGCATCCATCCTTAGAACCCTGCTCTGGATAACGTCCTTATGGGATGTCCTGGAGCCATCCAACAGGTCTCGACTGTCCCACAGAAGGAATCATTGCGGTTTGGAGCATCTCACAATTCCCATCGTGGGAAAACCTCCATGTCCTCGTGACACCCTCCCCTTCATGAAGGGGCTGTCATGGACAGAAACTTCGACCTAAGCCAACGTCTGATCCTAGCTCTGTCTTCAGGTATACAGGATCTCGAATCATCTCTGCAGAGGGTGCCTGCCGTCCCCTCACCCCGAAATCTAAGTCTGGCTTGTGTTCTCAGAATTTTTTCATCACACTCCTGGCCCACAAGCCTTCCAGTTTGGGAATTCTGGAGCCACTATGTGGCACTGTGTCTTCCCTCCAGAAGAAAAACGTTGCCCTCTGGGGCTACCCAGTAACCACAAATGAGTACCATCCTGCACGAAACTCGACTGCACCCCAATGATACAGTCTAGCCTGGGCACTAATTCCCTGTCTGCCACAGCCTGAGCCTGCACCTCCCAACCCACACTCAACAGCTGGCCGAACACTGAGCACATCAGCCACACCATGGCCTTAGGTCTTCATCTCTTCCCAACCTCAGTTTTCAGGCTTCAGAACCTAGACCTTAAATCCAATCACAGTCCAGGAGTGAAAGTGTTGCAGAAATTAGAACTCCATCTTCCCCATGGCCAGAAAACTTGTGGTTGCCATATTGTGCAACGTTCCCTGTAGGAGAAACCAGCATGGTACATTAGGCCACGCCCTGACTTGAGGGGCTCCTTGGGCACAAAAACACATTGTGAAACTCAGTGTGAGACCATTCCTCAGGGAAGGCCTCTCAGTGTCTGGACCAAGAGCCCACATATGGGGCTTGCCATGTTCTTAGGTCCCAATGTTAACCAGAGGTCTGGTTGTCCAGTCGCCCCTCCCCAGGACTCTGCTCTGGAATCCCTCTTTTGGTGGTCCACCTTAGGTAAAAAAAATAATAATAATAAAAAAATAAACAAAAAAACAAGAAAGGCCTCCTCCCTTCCCACAGAATGACCCCAAACTCTTGGGATCGGGTCAAATCCCCAGAAAGGGAGCCTCATCGATGGCCCATGAGGACACCCCGACATTCCATGGCAATCGGTGACACATTTCCAGAAAAAAAAAAAAAAAAAAAAAAAGCATGAGCCAGCACCTCACATTCGCCCTTTGTTCATATCCCGAAGAGTTCTCCTCACGGTCTATAGATCGGGCCGGCCATACCTACATCCCCCAACCTAAGTGGAGTTTGTGTTTTCAGACTTTTGTCCAAATAGCCCTGGACCACACACGCTCCACACTTGGGTCCCTGGAGCCACACCTCAGGACTGTGCTTCCCTTTCAAGGGAATTCTTCCCATTCCATTGGCCACAACCTTGCAAATGAGGAAAAACCTCCAAAGTCACCGAGGCCATCCCATTAGTGTAGGCCGCCCAGGACAAACAGGGGTGATCTCAAACCAGCTGAGCAACTACCTCCACTCAGACAACAGATGTCCCCAGAGAAGAATATTGAACCGGACAGGCCCCTAGGCCCTAATCAGATCCATTGCTTTGGTTTTTAGGCATCTCTCCTCAGAGGCCTCGTTTCCAATACCAGCATATGGTGGTTTCCTGAGGCACCAATAAGAACAAATCTCGTCTCCCCATGGAAAACTTGCTCATTGGAGCTTTGTCATAACCTCTGGTTAGGAGAATCCTTCAGGGCCCTGGTGCCACTGCCCCATACCAAGGTCTCCATGGACTCAAACCAACATTAAGACCATCCTCAGGAAAGTCCATTTCAACTCAGCCCCCTCTGTTGCTACCCCAAGCCAGCAGATCAAACGTTTCTTGTTGCTAGGAGACAATTGGATTGTGAGGCTGACTGCCCAGGCATCCATACTTAGAACCCTGTTCTGGAAAAATACCTTATAAGACGTCCTGGAGCCATCCAACAAATCTTAATTGTCCCACAGAAGGAATCCTTGCGGTTTGGAGCATCTCACAACTCCAATAGTGGGAAAACCCCCATGGGCTCATAATGTCCCCCCTTCATGAAGGGGCCAACATGGACAGAAACTCAAACCTGAGCCAAAGTCTGATCCTCGACCTGACTTCAGACACATGAGATCTCAATTCAGCTCTGCAGAGTGTGGCTGCCATGTCCTTGCCCCGAAACCTAAGCCTAGCTTGTGTTCTCAGACTTCCGTCCTCACTCTCCTGGCCCACAAGCCCTCCAGTTTGGGAATTCCGAAGCCACAATGCAGCACTCTGCCTGCCCTCCAGAAGAAAAACTTTGCCCTATGCTTCTAATAAGAAACCCCAAATGATTTTCTAATGCATGCCACTCGATTGTAAAGCAATTATACAGCCCACCCTGTATTCTAATGCCCTGTCTGGCACAGCCTGAGACAAGACATCCCAAACGACACCCAGACAGCTGGCCCCAACCTGGACACATAGGACCCGCTATGGCTGTAGGTCGTCATCTCTTCCCAACCTCGGTTTTCAGGCTTCAGAACCTAGACCTTATCTCCAATCACTGCCCAGGGTGAACGTGATGCAGAAATTAGAATTCCTCCTTCCCCATGGCCAGAAACCTTGTGGTTGGCATGTTGTCCAACGTTCAATGTGGGAAAACCTGCATTGTCCGAAAGGCCACGCCAGTGCTTGAGGGCCGCCTAGGGCACAGACATGCATTGTGACCTGCAGCGTGAGTCCCGTATTAAAGTAACGCCTCTCAGGGGCTGGACCAAGATCCTGCATATGGGGCTTGTCATATCCATAGGCCCCCAGGCTTAACCCGAGGGCGAGTATTCCAGTTGTCAGTACCCACTGCTATGCTCTAGAATCCCTCTACTGGGGGGACATATGAGGCAAAAAACAGGACACTTCCCTTCCCACAGAATGACCCCAAACACTTGGGGGCTGGACAAACTACCAGAGAGGGAGACTTCTACGACCCATGAGGCAACTCCTACATTAAACGGCCATTGTGGACAAAACATCCAGAGACAAAAGCCTGAGCGACTGCCTCCCTCTCACCCTTCTTTCATATCCAGAGGAGCTCTCCTCATGGACTGTAGATCAGGCCTGCCGTAACCTCGGCCCCAAACCTGAGCTGAGGTAGGGTTTTTGGATGTCTGTCTGCACAGCCATGGCCCACACAGCCTCCAGGCTGGGGTCTCTGGAGCCACACCACAGAACTGTGCCTGCTCTCTCCTAAGAAACTGCCCATTCCATTGGCCACAACTCTACAAAATAGTAGAAACCTCAAGGTCCCCAAGGACATCCCACTACCGCAAGCCGCACTGGACAAATAGGGGCATTATGACACAAGCTGAGCAACTACTACCTCCATGCAGACACACAGACAGATATCCGCAGAGACAGAAGATTGAACCAGACAGGCCCCTAGGCCCTATTATGAACTCTTGCTTTGGTGTCCAGGTATCACTCCTCAGAGGCCTGGGTTCGAAGACCAGCATACGGGGCTTTCCTGAGGCACCAGACAAAAGACCTCTCATCTCCACATAGGAAGCTTCCTTGTTGGAGTTGTGTCAAGCCCTTCGGGTTGGAGAATCCTGCAGAGTCCCTTAGCTACTGCCACATTCCAAGGGCTCCATGGCCACCAACCCACATTATGACTCATCCTCAGGAGAGTCCATTTAAACTCAGCCTTCTGGGTAGCTCACCCAAGAGCCCGCAGATTGAGCGTGCCTTGTCTCCACCAGGCAATGGGAAGGTGAGTTGGCGTTTCTCGGCATCCATGCTTAGGCCCCTGCTCTCGAGTCTTTCTGTATGGGGCATCCTGGAACCATACAATAGTACTCGACTGTCCTGAAGAAGGAAACTTTGAAGTTGGGAGCAGCTCACAACTCCCAGCGTAGGGAAACCTCCCTGGCCTCATGACGCCCCCACCCCCTTCAGGAAGGGGCCGTCATGGACACAAACTCCAGCTTGAGGCAACATCTGATACTCGCCCTGACCTCACCTGCAGGAGATCTCGATTCAGCCTCTGCAGAGTGGGCCTGCCATGCTCTTGGCCCCAAAACTCATGCTAGCTTGTGTTTTCAGACTTCCTTCCTCACAATCCTGGCCACACCCCTCCAGTTTGGCAATTCTGGAGACACAATGCAGCACTCTGCCTGCCCTCCAGAAGAAAAATGTTGCCCTATAGGGCTAACCGGAAACGCCAAATGAGTAACAACCTGCATGCCACTCGACCACACCCCAATTATACAGTCTAGCCTGTGCACTAAAGCCCTGTCTGACACAGCCTGAGGGCAGACCTCCAGTCCAACACCCAGACAGCTGGCCGTACACAGAGCATATCACACCCACAATGGCTTTAGGCCATCATCTCTACCCAACCTCAGTTTTCACCTTCAGAACCTAGACCTTATCTCCACTCACTGCTCAGGAGTGAACGTGATGCAAGAATCAGAACTTCTCCTTCGCCTTGGCAAGAAACCTAGTGGTTGGCATGTTGTCCAATGTTCATTGTAGGAGAAAGCAGCATGGACTATGAGGCCCCACCTATCCCTGAGGGCCACAATGTGCACAAACACACATTGTGACCCTCAGCGTGAGCCCTATCCTCATGTAAAGCCTCTTAGTCACTGGAACAACAGCCCACATATGGGGCTTGCCAAGCCCCTAGTCACCCAATCTCAACCAGAGTTCGAGATGTCTAGTCACACCTACTCAGGGCTCTACTCTGGAATCCCTCTTTGGTGGGAGAACTGAGGTAAAAAAAAAATACATAAAGGACTCTTCCCATCCACAGAATGATCCCAACCACTTGGGATCAGGCCAAATCACCAGAGAAAGAATTGTCCATGGCCCTTGAGGACACTCCGACATTCCACGGCCACCGTTGACACAAAATCCAGAGACAAAAGCCTGAGCAAGTGCCACATACTCGCCCTTTGTTCATAGCCCGGAAAATTCTCACGGTCTGTAGATCGAGCCTTCATACATACATCCCCAAAACTAAGCTGAGTTTGTGTTTTCAGACTTCTGTCCCCACAGGCCTGGCCAACACACCATCCAAGCTGGGGCCCCTGGAGCCACACCTCAGGACGGTGGCTTCCCTCTCCAGGGGAATTCTGCTATTTCCATTGGCCACAACCCAATAGATTAGGAGAATCCGCCAAACTCCCCCAGGCCATCCGAATAATGTTGGCTGCCCAGGACACACAGGGATGATCTCTCACAATTTAGGAAACTACCTCCACTCAGACCCAGAGACAGATATCCCCATAGAATAAGATTGAACTGGACAGGCACTTAGGCCCTAATCAGATCCATTGCTTTTGATTCCAGTCATCTCTCCTCAGAGGCCTGTTTTCCAATACCAGCATATGGGAGATTCCTTAGGCACTCATCAAACAATTCTCTTCTCTACATAGGAAACATACTCTTTAGAGCTCCATCAAAACCTCCGGTTATGAACATCCCTCAAGGCCCCGGTTCAAGCACCCCATTCCAAGGTCTACATGGTCACAAATGCACATTATGACCCATCCTCAACTCACCCATTTCAACACACCCGCCTCGGTTGCTCCCCTAGATCCAGCAGATCGAACTTGCCTTGGCGCTATGAGACACCTGGAATGGGAGGCAGGCTGCCCAGGCATCCATCCTTAGAACCCTGCTCTGGATAACGTCCTTATGGGATGTCCTGGAGCCATCCAACAGGTCTCGACTGTCCCACAGAAGGAATCATTGCGGTTTGGAGCATCTCACAATTCCCATCGTGGGAAAACCTCCATGTCCTCGTGACACCCTCCCCTTCATGAAGGGGCTGTCATGGACAGAAACTTCGACCTAAGCCAACGTCTGATCCTAGCTCTGTCTTCAGGTATACAGGATCTCGAATCATCTCTGCAGAGGGTGCCTGCCGTCCCCTCACCCCGAAATCTAAGTCTGGCTTGTGTTCTCAGAATTTTTTCATCACACTCCTGGCCCACAAGCCTTCCAGTTTGGGAATTCTGGAGCCACTCTGTGGCACTGTGTCTTCCCTCCAGAAGAAAAACGTTGCCCTCTGGGGCTACCCAGTAACCACAAATGAGTACCATCCTGCACGAAACTCGACTGCACCCCAATGATACAGTCTAGCCTGGGCACTAATTCCCTGTCTGCCACAGCCTGAGCCTGCACCTCCCAACCCACACTCAACAGCTGGCCGAACACTGAGCACATCAGCCACACCATGGCCTTAGGTCTTCATCTCTTCCCAACCTCAGTTTTCAGGCTTCAGAACCTAGACCTTAAATCCAATCACAGTCCAGGAGTGAAAGTGTTGCAGAAATTAGAACTCCATCTTCCCCATGGCCAGAAAACTTGTGGTTGCCATATTGTGCAACGTTCCCTGTAGGAGAAACCAGCATGGTACATTAGGCCACGCCCTGACTTGAGGGGCTCCTTGGGCACAAAAACACATTGTGAAACTCAGTGTGAGACCATTCCTCAGGGAAGGCCTCTCAGTGTCTGGACCAAGAGCCCACATATGGGGCTTGCCATGTTCTTAGGTCCCAATGTTAACCAGAGGTCTGGTTGTCCAGTCGCCCCTCCCCAGGACTCTGCTCTGGAATCCCTCTTTTGGTGGTCCACCTTAGGTAAAAAAAATAATAATAATAAAAAAATAAACAAAAAAACAAGAAAGGCCTCCTCCCTTCCCACAGAATGACCCCAAACTCTTGGGATCGGGTCAAATCCCCAGAAAGGGAGCCTCATCGATGGCCCATGAGGACACCCCGACATTCCATGGCAATCGGTGACACATTTCCAGAAAAAAAAAAAAAAAAAAAAAGCATGAGCCAGCACCTCACATTCGCCCTTTGTTCATATCCCGAAGAGTTCTCCTCACGGTCTATAGATCGGGCCGGCCATACCTACATCCCCCAACCTAAGTGGAGTTTGTGTTTTCAGACTTTTGTCCAAATAGCCCTGGACCACACACGCTCCACACTTGGGTCCCTGGAGCCACACCTCAGGACTGTGCTTCCCTTTCAAGGGAATTCTTCCCATTCCATTGGCCACAACCTTGCAAATGAGGAAAAACCTCCAAAGTCACCGAGGCCATCCCATTAGTGTAGGCCGCCCAGGACAAACAGGGGTGATCTCAAACCAGCTGAGCAACTACCTCCACTCAGACAACAGATGTCCCCAGAGAAGAATATTGAACCGGACAGGCCCCTAGGCCCTAATCAGATCCATTGCTTTGGTTTTTAGGCATCTCTCCTCAGAGGCCTCGTTTCCAATACCAGCATATGGTGGTTTCCTGAGGCACCAATAAGAACAAATCTCGTCTCCCCATGGAAAACTTGCTCATTGGAGCTTTGTCATAACCTCTGGTTAGGAGAATCCTTCAGGGCCCTGGTGCCACTGCCCCATACCAAGGTCTCCATGGACTCAAACCAACATTAAGACCATCCTCAGGAAAGTCCATTTCAACTCAGCCCCCTCTGTTGCTACCCCAAGCCAGCAGATCAAACGTTTCTTGTTGCTAGGAGACAATTGGATTGTGAGGCTGACTGCCCAGGCATCCATACTTAGAACCCTGTTCTGGAAAAATACCTTATAAGACGTCCTGGAGCCATCCAACAAATCTTAATTGTCCCACAGAAGGAATCCTTGCGGTTTGGAGCATCTCACAACTCCAATAGTGGGAAAACCCCCATGGGCTCATAATGTCCCCCCTTCATGAAGGGGCCAACATGGACAGAAACTCAAACCTGAGCCAAAGTCTGATCCTCGACCTGACTTCAGACACATGAGATCTCAATTCAGCTCTGCAGAGTGTGGCTGCCATGTCCTTGCCCCGAAACCTAAGCCTAGCTTGTGTTCTCAGACTTCCGTCCTCACTCTCCTGGCCCACAAGCCCTCCAGTTTGGGAATTCCGAAGCCACAATGCAGCACTCTGCCTGCCCTCCAGAAGAAAAACTTTGCCCTATGCTTCTAATAAGAAACCCCAAATGATTTTCTAATGCATGCCACTCGATTGTAAGGCAATTATACAGCCCACCCTGTATTCTAATGCCCTGTCTGGCACAGCCTGAGACAAGACATCCCAAACGACACCCAGACAGCTGGCCCCAACCTGGACACATAGGACCCGCTATGGCTGTAGGTCGTCATCTCTTCCCAACCTCGGTTTTCAGGCTTCAGAACCTAGACCTTATCTCCAATCACTGCCCAGGGTGAACGTGATGCAGAAATTAGAATTCCTCCTTCCCCATGGCCAGAAACCTTGTGGTTGGCATGTTGTCCAACGTTCAATGTGGGAAAACCTGCATTGTCCGAAAGGCCACGCCAGTGCTTGAGGGCCGCCTAGGGCACAGACATGCATTGTGACCTGCAGCGTGAGTCCCGTATTAAAGTAACGCCTCTCAGTGGCTGGACCAAGATCCTGCATATGGGGCTTGTCATATCCATAGGCCCCCAGGCTTAACCCGAGGGCGAGTATTCCAGTTGTCAGTACCCACTGCTATGCTCTAGAATCCCTCTACTGGGGGGACATATGAGGCAAAAAACAGGACACTTCCCTTCCCACAGAATGACCCCAAACACTTGGGGGCTGGACAAACTACCAGAGAGGGAGACTTCTACGACCCATGAGGCAACTCCTACATTAAACGGCCATTGTGGACAAAACATCCAGAGACAAAAGCCTGAGCGACTGCCTCCCTCTCACCCTTCTTTCATATCCAGAGGAGCTCCCCTCATGGACTGTAGATCAGGCCTGCCGTAACCTCGGCCCCAAACCTGAGCTGAGTTAGGGTTTTTGGATGTCTGTCTGCACAGCCATGGCCCACACAGCCTCCAGGCTGGGGTCTCTGGAGCCACACCACAGAACTGTGCCTGCTCTCTCCTAAGAAATTGCCCATTCCATTGGCCACAACTCTACAAAATAGTAGAAACCTCAAGGTCCCCAAGGACATCCCACTACCGCAAGCCGCACTGGACAAATAGGGGCATTATGACACAAGCTGAGCAACTACTACCTCCATGCAGACACACAGACAGATATCCGCAGAGACAGAAGATTGAACCAGACAGGCCCCTAGGCCCTATTATGAACTCTTGCTTTGGTGTCCAGGTATCACTCCTCAGAGGCCTGGGTTCGAAGACCAGCATACGGGGCTTTCCTGAGGCACCAGACAAAAGACCTCTCATCTCCACATGGGAAGCTTCCTTGTTGGAGTTGTGTCAAGCCCTTCGGGTTGGAGAATCCTGCAGAGTCCCTTAGCTACTGCCACATTCCAAGGTCTCCATGGCCACCAACCCACATTATGACTCATCCTCAGGAGAGTCCATTTAAACTCAGCCTTCTGGGTAGCTCACCCAAGAGCCCGCAGATTGAGCGTGCCTTGTCTCCACCAGGCAATGGGAAGGTGAGTTGGCGTTTCTCGGCATCCATGCTTAGGCCCCTGCTCTCGAGTCTTTCTGTATGGGGCATCCTGGAACCATACAATAGTACTCGACTGTCCTGAAGAAGGAAACTTTGAAGTTGGGAGCAGCTCACAACTCCCAGCGTAGGGAAACCTCCCTGGCCTCATGACGCCCCCACCCCCTTCAGGAAGGGGCCGTCATGGACACAAACTCCAGCTTGAGGCAACATCTGATACTCGCCCTGACCTCACCTGCAGGAGATCTCGATTCAGCCTCTTCAGAGAGGGCCTGCCATGCTCTTGGCCCCAAAACTCATGCTAGCTTGTGTTTTCAGACTTCCTTCCTCACAATCCTGGCCACACCCCTCCAGTTTGGCAATTCTGGAGACACAATGCAGCACTCTGCCTGCCCTCCAGAAGAAAAATGTTGCCCTATAGGGCTAACCGGAAACGCCAAATGAGTAACAACCTGCATGCCACTCGACCACACCCCAATTATACAGTCTAGCCTGTGCACTAAAGCCCTGTCTGACACAGCCTGAGGGCAGACCTCCAGTCCAACACCCAGACAGCTGGCCGTACACAGAGCATATCACACCCACAATGGCTTTAGGCCATCATCTCTACCCAACCTCAGTTTTCACCTTCAGAACCTAGACCTTATCTCCACTCACTGCTCAGGAGTGAACGTGATGCAAGAATCAGAACTTCTCCTTCGCCTTGGCAAGAAACCTAGTGGTTGGCATGTTGTCCAATGTTCATTGTAGGAGAAAGCAGCATGGACTATGAGGCCCCACCTATCCCTGAGGGCCACAATTTGCACAAACACACATTGTGACCCTCAGCGTGAGCCCTATCCTCATGTAAAGCCTCTTAGTCACTGGAACAACAGCCCACATATGGGGCTTGCCAAGCCCGTAGTCCCCCAATCTCAACCAGAGTTCGAGATGTCTAGTCACACCTACTCAGGGCTCTACTCTGGAATCCCTCTTTGGTGGGAGAACTGAGGTAAAAAAAAATACATAAAGGACTCTTCCCATCCACAGAATGATCCCAACCACTTGGGATCAGGCCAAATCACCAGAGAAAGATTTGTCCATGGCCCTTGAGGACACTCCGACATTCCACGGCCACCGTTGACACAAAATCCAGAGACAAAAGCCTGAGCAAGCGCCACATACTCGCCCTTTGTTCATAGCCCGGAAAATTCTCACGGTCTGTAGATCGAGCCTTCATACATACATCCCCAAAACTAAGCTGAGTTTGTGTTTTCAGACTTCTGTCCCCACAGGCCTGGCCAACACACCATCCAAGCTGGGGCCCCTGGAGCCACACCTCAGGACTGTGGCTTCCCTCTCCAGGGGAATTCTGCTATTTCCATTGGCCACAACCCAATAGATTAGGAGAATCCGCCAAACTCCCCCAGGCCATCCGAATAATGTTGGCTGCCCAGGACACACAGGGATGATCTCTCACAAGTTAGGAAACTACCTCCACTCAGACCCAGAGACAGATATCCCCATAGAATAAGATTGAACTGGACAGGCACTTAGGCCCTAATCAGATCCATTGCTTTTGATTCCAGTCATCTCTCCTCAGAGGCCTGTTTTCCAATACCAGCATATGGGAGATTCCTTAGGCACTCATCAAAACAATTCTCTTCTCTACATAGGAAACATACTCTTTAGAGCTCCATCAAAACCTCCGGTTATGAACATCCCTCAAGGCCCCGGTTCAAGCACCCCATTCCAAGGTCTACATGGACACAAATGCACATTATGACCCATCCTCAACTCACCCATTTCAACACACCCGCCTCGGTTGCTCCCCTAGATCCAGCAGATCGAACTTGCCTTGGCGCTATGAGACACCTGGAATGGGAGGCAGGCTGCCCAGGCATCCATCCTTAGAACCCTGCTCTGGATAACTTCCTTATGGGATGTCCTGGAGCCATCCAACAGGTCTCGACTGTCCCACAGAAGGAATCATTGCGGTTTGGAGCATCTCACAGTTCCCATCGTGGGAAAACCTCCATGTCCTCGTGACACCCTCCCCTTCATGAAGGGGCCGTCATGGACAGAAACTTCGACCTAAGCCAACGTCTGATCCTAGCTCTGTCTTCAGGTATACAGGATCTCGAATCATCTCTGCAGAGGGTGCCTGCCGTCCCCTCACCCCGAAATCTAAGTCTGGCTTGTGTTCTCAGAATTTTTCCTCACACTCCTGGCCCACAAACCTTCCAGTTTGGGAATTCTGGAGCCACAATATGGCACTGTGTCTTCCCTCCAGAAGAAAAACGTTGCCCTCTGGGGCTACCCAGTAACCACAAATGAGTACCATCCTGCACGAAACTCGACTGCACCCCAATGATACAGTCTAGCCTGGGCACTAATTCCCTGTCTGCCACAGCCTGAGGCTGCACCTCCCAACCCACACTCAACAGCTGGCCGAACACTGAGCACATCAGCCACACCATGGCCTTAGGTCTTCATCTCTTCCCAACCTCAGTTTTCAGGCTTCAGAACCTAGACCTTAAATCCAATCACAGTCCAGGAGTGAAAGTGTTGCAGAAATTAGAACTCCATCTTCCCCATGGCCAGAAAACTTGTGGTTGCCATATTGTGCAACGTTCCCTGTAGGAGAAACCAGCATGGTACATTAGGCCACGCCCTGACTTGAGGGGCTCCTTGGGCACAAAAACACATTGTGAAACTCAGTGTGAGACCTATCCTCAAGGAAGGCCTCTCAGTTTCTGGACCAAGAGCCCACATATGGGGATTGATATGTTCTTAGGTCCCAATGTTAACCAGAGGTCTGGTTGTCCAGTTGCCCCAACCCACGTCTCTGCTCTGGAATCCCTATTTTGGTGGTCCACCTGAGGTAAAAAAAATAAATAAATAAACAAAAATAAACAAAAAAAACAGAAAGGCCTCCTCCCTTCCTACAGAATGACCCCAAACTCTTGGGATCAGGTCAAATCCCCAGAAAGGGAGCCTCATCGATGGCCCATGAGGACACCCCGACATTCCATGGCAATCGAACACAGATTTCCAGAAAAAAAAAAAAAGCATGAGCAAGCACCTCACATTCGCCCTATGTTCATATCCCGAAGAGTTCTCCTCACGGTCTATAGATCGGGCCGGCCATACCTACATCCCCCAACCTAAGTGGAGTTTGTGTTTTTAGACTTTTGTCCAAATAGCCCTGGACCACACACGCTCCACACTTGGGTCCCTGGAGCCACACCTCAGGACTGTGCTTCCCTTTCAAGGGAATTCTTCCCATTCCATTGGCCACAACCTTGCAAATGAGGAAAAACCTCCAAAGTCACCGAGGCCATCCCAATAGTGTAGGCCGCCCAGGACAAACAGGGGTGATCTCAAACCAGCTGAGCAACTACCTCCACTCAGACAACAGATGTCCCCAGAAAAGAATATTGAACCGGACAGGCCCCTAGACCCTAGTCAGATCCATTGCTTTGGTTTTTAGGCATCTCTCCTCAGAGGCCTCGTTTCCAATACCAGCATATGGTGGTTTCCTGAGGCACCAATAAGAACAAATCTGGTCTCCCCATGGAAATCTTGCTCATTGGAGCTTTGTCATAACCTCTGGTTAGGAGAATCCTTCAGGTCCCTGGTGCCACTGCCCCATACCAAGGTCTCCATGGACTCAAACCAACATTAAGACCATCCTCAGGAAAGTCCATTTCAACTCAGCCCCCTCTGTTGCTACCCCAAGCCAGCAGATCAAACGTTTCTTGTTGCTAGGAGACAATTGGATTGTGAGGCTGACTGCCCAGGCATCCATACTTAGGACCCTGTTCTGGAAAAATACCTTATAAGACGTCCTGGAGCCATCCAACAAATCTTTATTGTCCCAAAGAAGGAATCCTTGCGGTTTGGAGCATCTCACAACTCCAATAGTGGGAAAACCCCCATGGCCTCATAATGCCCCCCCTTCCTGAAGGGGCCCACATGGACAGAAACTCAAACCTGAGCCAAAGTCTGAACCTCGACCTGACTTCAGACGCATGAGATCTCAATTCAGCTCTGCAGAGTGTGCCTGCCATGTCCTTGCCCCGAAACCTAAGCCTAGCTTGTGTTCTCAGACTTCCGTCCTCACTCTCCTGGCCCACAAGCCCTCCAGATTGGGAATTCCGAAGCCACAATGCCGCACTCTGCCTGCCCTCAGGAAGAAAAACTTTGCCCTATGCTGCTAATAAGAAACCCCAAATGATTTTCTAATGCATGCCACTCGATTGTAAAGCAATTATACAGCCCACCATGTATTCTAATGCCCTGTCTGGCACAGCCTGAGACAAGACATCCCAAATGACAGCCAGACATCTGGCCCCAACATGGACACATAGGACCCGCTATGGCTGTAGGTCGTCATCTCTTCCCAACCTTGGTTTTCAGGCTTCAGAACCTAGACCTTATCTCCAATCACTGCCCAGGGGTGAACGTGATGCAGAAATTAGAATTCCTCCTTCCCCATGGCCAGAAACGTTGTGGTTGGCATGTTGTCCGGCGTTCAATGTGGGAAATCCTGCATTGTCCGAAAGGCCACGCCAGTGCTTGAGGGCCACCTAGGGCACAGACATGCATTGTGACCTGCAGCGTGAGTCCCGTATTAAAGTAATGCCTCTCAGTGGCTGGACCAAGATCCTGCATATGGGGCTTGTCATATCCATAGGCCCCCAGGCTTAACCAGAGGGCGAGTATTCTAATTGTCAGTACCCACTGCTATGCTCAAGAATCCCTCTACTGGGGGGACACATGAGGCAGAAAGCAGGACACTTCCCTTCCCACAGAATGACCCCAAACACTTTGGGGCTGGACAAACTACCAGAGAGGGAGACTTCTACGACCCATGAGGCAACTCCTACATTAAACGGCCATTGTGGACAAAACATCCAGAGACAAAAGCCTGAGCGACTGCCTCCCTCTCACCCTTCTTTCATATCCAGAGGAGCTCTCCTCATGGACTGTAGATCAGGCCTGCCGTAACCTCGGCCCCAAACCTGAGCTGAGTTAGGGTTTTTGGATGTCTGTCTGCACAGCCATGGCCCACACAGCCTCCAGGCTGGGGTCTCTGGAGCCACACCACAGAACTGTGCCTGCTCTCTCCTAAGAAATTGCCCATTCCATTGGCCACAACTCTACAAAATAGTAGAAACCTCAAGGTCCCCAAGGACATCCCACTACCGCAAGCCGCACTGGACAAATAGGGGCATTATGACACAAGCTGAGCAACTACTACCTCCATGCAGACACACAGACAGATATCCGCAGAGACAGAAGATTGAACCAGACAGGCCCCTAGGCCCTATTATGAACTCTTGCTTTGGTGTCCAGGTATCACTCCTCAGAGGCCTGGGTTCGAAGACCAGCATACGGGGCTTTCCTGAGGCACCAGACAAAAGACCTCTCATCTCCACATGGGAAGCTTCCTTGTTGGAGTTGTGTCAAGCCCTTCGGGTTGGAGAATCCTGCAGAGTCCCTTAGCTACTGCCACATTCCAAGGTCTCCATGGCCACCAACCCACATTATGACTCATCCTCAGGAGAGTCCATTTAAACTCAGCCTTCTGGGTAGCTCACCCAAGAGCCCGCAGATTGAGCGTGCCTTGTCTCCACCAGGCAATGGGAAGGTGAGTTGGCGTTTCTCGGCATCCATGCTTAGGCCCCTGCTCTCGAGTCTTTCTGTATGGGGCATCCTGGAACCATACAATAGTACTCGACTGTCCTGAAGATGGAAACTTTGAAGTTGGGAGCAGCTCACAACTCCCAGCGTAGGGAAACCTCCCTGGCCTCATGACGCCCCCACCCCCTTCAGGAAGGGGCCGTCATGGACACAAACTCCAGCTTGAGGCAACATCTGATACTCGCCCTGACCTCACCTGCAGGAGATCTCGATTCAGCCTCTTCAGAGAGGGCCTGCCATGCTCTTGGCCCCAAAACTCATGCTAGCTTGTGTTTTCAGACTTCCTTCCTCACAATCCTGGCCACACCCCTCCAGTTTGGCAATTCTGGAGACACAATGCAGCACTCTGCCTGCCCTCCAGAAGAAAAATGTTGCCCTATAGGGCTAACCGGAAACGCCAAATGAGTAACAACCTGCATGCCACTCGACCACACCCCAATTATACAGTCTAGCCTGTGCACTAAAGCCCTGTCTGACACAGCCTGAGGGCAGACCTCCAGTCCAACACCCAGACAGCTGGCCGTACACAGAGCATATCACACCCACAATGGCTTTAGGCCATCATCTCTACCCAACCTCAGTTTTCACCTTCAGAACCTAGACCTTATCTCCACTCACTGCTCAGGAGTGAACGTGATGCAAGAATCAAAACTTCTCCTTCGCCTTGGCAAGAAACCTAGTGGTTGGCATGTTGTCCAATGTTCATTGTAGGAGAAAGCAGCATGGACTATGAGGCCCCACCTATCCCTGAGGGCCACAATTTGCACAAACACACATTGTGACCCTCAGCGTGAGCCCTATCCTCATGTAAAGCCTCTTAGTCACTGGAACAACAGCCCACATATGGGGCTTGCCAAGCCCCTAGTCCCCCAATCTCAACCAGAGTTCGAGATGTCTAGTCACACCTACTCAGGGCTCTATTCTGGAATCCCTCTTTGGTGGGAGAACTGAGGTAAAAAAAAATACATAAAGGACTCTTCCCATCCACAGAATGATCCCAACCACTTGGGATCAGGCCAAATCACCAGAGAAAGAATTGTCCATGGCCCTTGAGGACACTCCGACATTCCACGGCCACCGTTGACACAAAATCCAGAGACAAAAGCCTGAGCAAGCGCCACATACTCGCCCTTTGTTCATAGCCCGGAAAATTCTCACGGTCTGTAGATCGAGCCTTCATACATACATCCCCAAAACTAAGCTGAGTTTGTGTTTTCAGACTTCTGTCCCCACAGGCCTGGCCAACACACCATCCAAGCTGGGGCCCCTGGAGCCACACCTCAGGACTGTGGCTTCCCTCTCCAGGGGAATTCTGCTATTTCCATTGGCCACAACCCAATAGATTAGGAGAATCCGCCAAACTCCCCCAGGCCATCCGAATAATGTTGGCTGCCCAGGACACACAGGGATGATCTCTCACAAGTTAGGAAACTACCTCCACTCAGACCCAGAGACAGATATCCCCATAGAATAAGATTGAACTGGACAGGCACTTAGGCCCTAATCAGATCCATTGCTTTTGATTCCAGTCATCTCTCCTCAGAGGCCTGTTTTCCAATACCAGCATATGGGAGATTCCTTAGGCTCTCATCAAAACAATTCTCTTCTCTACATAGGAAACATACTCTTTAGAGCTCCATCAAAACCTCCGGTTATGAACATCCCTCAAGGCCCCGGTTCAAGCACCCCATTCCAAGGTCTACATGGACACAAATGCACATTATGACCCATCCTCAACTCACCCATTTCAACACACCCGCCTCGGTTGCTCCCCTAGATCCAGCAGATCGAACTTGCCTTGGCGCTATGAGACACCTGGAATGGGAGGCAGGCTGCCCAGGCATCCATCCTTAGAACCCTGCTCTGGATAACTTCCTTATGGGATGTCCTGGAGCCATCCAACAGGTCTCGACAGTCCCACAGAAGGAATCATTGCGGTTTGGAGCATCTCACAATTCCCATCGTGGGAAAACCTCCATGTCCTCGTGACACCCTCCCCTTCATGAATGGGCCGTCATGGACAGAAACTTCGACCTAAGCCAACGTCTGATCCTAGCTCTGTCTTCAGGTATACAGGATCTCGAATCATCTCTGCAGAGGGTGCCTGCCGTCCCCTCACCCCGAAATCTAAGTCTGGCTTGTGTTCTCAGAATTTTTCCTCACACTCCTGGCCCACAAACCTTCCAGTTTGGGAATTCTGGAGCCACAATATGGCACTGTGTCTTCCCTCCAGAAGAAAAACGTTGCCCTCTGGGGCTACCCAGTAACCACAAATGAGTACCATCCTGCACGAAACTCGACTGCACCCCAATGATACAGTCTAGCCTGGGCACTAATTCCCTGTCTGCCACAGCCTGAGCCTGCACCTCCCAACCCACACTCAACAGCTGGCCGAACACTGAGC
>NW_028134844.1:0-96000 GCF_964662115.1 Mustela nivalis | reverse complement strand
AGACATCTTTTCCTGTCGCTACACATCTGTGCATCACTGAGAATTTCTGCGGTTGCTGCTTCATGGAGATGTTTGTCAGTTTTGGGTTTTGTTTGTTTTGTTTTGTTTTTTACCGAGGTTCACTTGCTAACTTTTCTCTTCTCTCAAAAAAAATATATTTAATCTAGGGGTGCCTGGGTGGCTCAGTGGGTTAAAGCCTCTGCCTTTGGCTCGGCTTGAAGGCATGATCCCAGGGTCCTGGGATTGAGCCCCACATCAGGCTCTCTGTTCAGCAGGGAGCCTGCTTCCCTTCCTCTCTCTCTGCCTGCCTCTCTGCCTATTTGTGATCTCTGTCTGCCAAATAAATAAATAAAATCTTTAAAAAATATATGTGTTTAATCTAGGGGCACCTGGGTGGCTAAGTGGGTGGGTTAAGCCTGTTTCTTCAGCTCAGGTTATGATCTCAGGGTCCTGGGATTGAGTCCTGCATCAGCAGGGAGCCCTCTTCCTCCTCCTCTCTCTCTCTGCCTACTTTTGATCTCTCTCTGTCAAATAAATAAGTAAGTAAATAAATCTTTTAAAAAATATATATAATCTCTTCCAGGAAGAGATTATGCTGAGTGAAAAAAGTCAAGCAGAGAGAGTCAATTATCATATGGTTTCACTTATTTGTGGAGCATTACAAATAGCATGGTGGACAAGGGGAGATGGAGAGAAGGGAGTTGAGGGAAACTGGAAGGGGAGGTGAACCATGACAGACTATGGACTCTGAAAAATAATCTGAGGGTTTTGAAGGGGTAGGGGGTGGGAGGTTGGGGGAACCAGGTGGTGGGTATTAGAGAGGGCACGGATTGCATGGAGCACTGGGTGTGGTGCAAAAACAACGAATACTGTTACACTGAAAAATATATATATATATATATTTCATCTCTTATTACCGTGTATTTAAAATGGTAGTGAGGGATGATGGTGTGGGACCCCATGAAGTAAATTTACACTGCCATCTTGACCACAATATAAGTGTCGTACACAGCCATCCTGTGTCCCCTTTCGTTCTGAAATGGATTCTCTCTTCCCAGCTGTTATCAATAGAAGACAGGGGTCTTTGTTCTTGTAGGTGACTTGTCCAAGATCGCCCAACTTTCGAGGTTTAACCTTTGGTCTGATTGTAGGACCCATTTTCTTTAACTCAGTGCCATGCAACCTACCATGTAGGACTCTCAATACTCTCCTGCTTTTGAAGCTGTACTCCACAGGCCACGTCTACCAGTGCATATCTATTTTTGTCTAGTTCACTCATTTATTGCACACATTTACTGGATGCCAGCTATGTGTTTCAGGCACCTTTCTAGGTGCTGGAGATATGGCAGTGGGCAAGTCAAACACAACCCCCTGCCCTCATTGAGCATGTTCCATTTCCTACTACTGGAAGCATCCACCAGGAACAATGGACTTATGCCAGAAGTCCAGCAATGATATGAGTTCCAGAAATTTCTGAATGGTTCTTTGTGGAAGTGATGATTTGGCGGCAGCCCTCAACGTAGCTACCTGCACGGGCAAAAAAAAAAAAAAAAAAAAAAGGAGGGCTGGTGTAGAAATGCCTGATGAATGGGCTTCAAGGTCAAATAACTGAGCCAGGTCTTTAAGGTCTTATTTAGCTCGGAGATTTTTCAAGAACTTTCCATGATACATAAGCATATTATAGAAAAAACCCTATTCAAAGCACACTGTAAATTTGGAGGATGATTGTCTTTGCATTATTTTTGTGATTAAATGACAGTTGATGATACAGGCACTGTTGTAAGTCACTTATCCCTGTTCAAACACTTTGTGGTAAATTCTTTTATCATCCTTATTTTTCAGAGGTAGAGACTGATGCAAAGGGAGAAGTTTGGTGGTTCTCCACTGGCCACAGCTAAGCAAGCAAAAAGCAAAAAGCAGAGCCTGCATTGGAACCAGGCACTGTGGCTCCAGACCCCAACTCTTCACCCTTGGGCTTCTTGCAGCACGCCTGATTTCTTGTCACTAAGAACTTGGTGCAGGAGTTTAACGGTACCTTTAACTTCTAGTTTTTCTTTCTCAGAACTGAATCTGCATTGCAGTGCATCTCTGCATAAACATGTGTTTAATTTTGTCACCTTTAATTTTGTTTTTAGGTAAGATCTGAAGGAGTCAATGTGTTTCTTCTGTGGCTTCAAGCACTTCAGACAAACTTTGCAGAAAAGCAGGTGCTGATTTTTGCTTGCCTCGTGCCTGGTTTCCCAGCAATCATGTCATCCTTAGGGACCTGCATGGTGGAGACACTCATCAGTCCTAGCCCTGGTGTGGCGGATGGTGAGGAACATTTTAGCCATCCTTACAGGTTGAAATGACTCTGGAAGTTCTCTTGAGGGATTCCTCAGCTTGTCATGATCCTGAATAGAACCCTTTATTTCGTAGATGGGTTTGGAGGAGGAATTATCCCCTGCTCTTGTTCACAGTAATGTCTTACAGACATTAGAATAGAAAGAATCAGAGCCTTTTTTATATGCAATGAGGATGGGAGACATTTACTGAAGTGGTGGAAACAGGAATGGAAGGGAGGACTCAGATGTTGGAAACAACAGGAAGCGGAGACACATCATGTATCTGGAGTGTTTTCTTGGCTGTGAATGAAATTTAAATCTGCCATCCAAAACTACTGTTTATTGTCCTCAGCATGATTGTTTCACGAGTGGACATTCATCTGCTCACCCAGCCCTGTATTTTCATGCTGCATTCATGGAAAGACAGTAGCTGCTTCCTGGGAAAGTCATGGCAACCATCTGTGTCCCATGAGTTTTTAAGGAACTTGCCAGTTAGGGCCAATGATTGATTAATGCACATCACTTTATTGCCCAAAGACAGGTATTTGATCCTTAGGCTGACCGAAGCAGAATTTGGCAGAGAGAAGAATAGTTTAGAGGGAGAGGTGGCTTCATGGGAGTTTGTACCGTATTTCCAACCCCTTGATGCTCGCTGGCCTGGAGTGTAGCGTGAGCAGGTTCCAAAGGAGGGGCAGATGTATTTTAATGAAGGCCATTTTTTAAAAACCCTTTGAACGTTGGTGAAAGAACTCCTTTTTTTCCCCACTCTGGAGCAAAGATATATCTACAAGAATCACTCCACTCTTGCTGGCCATATCAGGGGAAAGGATCACTGAGGACCAAACATGCTTTTTCCTTCAAGTCCTATTGAACTGTATGGTTATTCAGGTAAAAGCAAAAGCTTGGATAATTCAGGAATGGTCTTTCTCTTGATAGGAAAGAGGAAACATTGCTTATTTTCTCCCAGCTCATCCATATTTTGTATGTTTGCTTGTTTGTTTGTTTGTTTGTTTTTTGAGTTGACTCTTTATGATATTTCACTAGAACTTGAATATGTGCTATATCCCATCAGCAAAGACCTGGCATACATAATATTTTGTGTGAGAGTGTATGTCAAGCAAACATTTCAGTTCTCCCATCGGCTTTTATATTACCATATTCACACAGAACACTTCACTTCTAACACTGTGGCTGAGGCTGTGGATTTTTCCCTCACCAGGCAACTCTGCAACACCAGCTGGGTGTCCTGTAGTTTTACTCAGCTTTGACACTGTCTGCCTTGATATGGCATCTGATCCCACAGGTTAAGGGCTCAGTCCTGTGAGACTGTTCCATCACATTCAGGTGCCAGTCATAAGTAGGAGGAGCCCAAGTTACCCACAACTTCTCTACAACTTGGCTACAAATCAGAGGTTCCTTCAACTCCTCCTCCGGTTCAACTGAGTGGCTCGCAGAACTCTGGGAAACATTTGTTTTCATTTGCAATTTATGAAAGATATGATAAAGGATACAGATGAACAGTCAGATGCAGAGACACAAAGGGCACAGTCTGGGAGGGTCCCAAGCACAGGAATGTCTATTCCTGTGGAGCTGGGTTTTATCCCCCTCCTGGTACCTGGATATGTTGACTTACCTGGAAGTTTCCTGAAACCCCTGCTATGAGGATTTTTTTTAAAAGATTTTATTTATTTATCAAAGAGAGAGAGGGGGAGAGAGCGAGCACAGGCAGACAGAATGGCAGGCAGAGGCAGAGGGAGAAGCAGGCTCTCTGCTGAGCAAGGAGCCCGATGTGGGACTCGATCCCAGGACGCTGGGATCATGACCTGAGCCGAAGGCAGCTGCTTAACCAACTGAGCCACCCAGGCGTCCCTGCTATGAGGATTTTTATGGAGGCTTCCTTACATAGATGTGCTCTGCTTTTAGCCCCCTCCCCTCTCTGGGGGAATGTAGGGGTTGGGGTGGGGGTGCCGAAGATTCTAAATTCTAATCATGGTGTGGTCTTCCTGGTGATGTGTCCCCACTGAGGAGCCATCTCGGAGCCCACCCAGAGTTGTGTTATTAGAACAAAATATTAAACTCAAAATGGATGGAAGACCTCAATGTAAGATAGGAATTCTTGCCAGTTTTCTTAAGGTGATTCTTTCTCTCTGCTATCCCTCAAGATTCTGTCCTTGCCTCCCTTCCTGACTGCACTGTCCTATTGGGCAATCTTGCCTATTGGGCAGGTGGAATGGACCAGTAGGGTCAAAATGCACAGCTTCTAGAAGGCAAAGGGATACTCCAGTCTGCTCTCAGGACTTTGGAGTCTTTGTGTTTTTGGTGCTGGTGAAAGGAAATGAGAGAGGAGAGCAGACAAGAAAGAATGCTAAGTCATTAGAGAGAACTGGTAGGATAAAATACAGGCATGATGAGTAGAATGAGTTTAAAAACATGATACCATTGGGTGATTTTTTTAATACTCAGTAAGAATATTTTTAACAAAGTGAAATATTTTAGTTTTGAAATATTCATTCTTAGCATAATTTGAGTTTTAAGATAGGAGTACATTACATGATTGTCAACATTATTTGTCACCATGACTTTTTTTTAAATTTCGGATAGGAATTTTAATAAGATAGCATTTTATTTCAATAGACATTTAAGTTAAAATTTAAATGTATATATGTTCTTTCCCACATATTATCCAAAGGCTACAAATTAGAGTGGAAGAATAAGGAGAATCAAGATACTTGTTTTAAAGTTCTTTTTACACTGTTTTGAAAATATTGTCTTCCTCATTTATTTCCATCATTTACCATGTTAGCAAAATCTACAAACTTGTACTTGGTAAGAACTGATTGGGCTGGGTATAGAGGATGTCCACAGGGAAGCTGCCATTCTCTTTCAAAGTGACCTTTGTTTATTTTTAAGCAAAATAGTCACTTTATTCTTATATTTAATGGTAACTTTATTGTAAGAGGTTTAAAGTTTCCTAATAAATGATTTTACCTATTTGTACAAACTATTTATTTGTACCTCAGGAAGACTGTGGCTCCTAAAATAATTCAACATGTGTCATGATTCTCCTTGGTATAATTATATTTAAAATTAAGTTTTAAAATTTTAATTTTTAATTGAAACTGTTTATTGAAGGCAGTGTTTATTTTCTCATGCAAAGATGTTGAAATAAACATTCTCGTTGAAGTCTTCTCTTAACGGTGTTGAGGTACGGTGACCCCAGGCCCCAGACCTTGCCCAGTGGTGAGGCAGACCATCCCAGGCCATGCAACTGCCCAGAGTAGCCCTTCCTTATATCCTGGATCTTTCATCCACTACGTGCTACTTACAGCTTCTTATGGAGGGGCCAATATTTGGGCAACTGTGCAACCTAAGGGCAGTAAGCTCCAGAAAGGAAGGAAACATGAGGGAATTTCTAGTTTCACTGCTCAGGGTTTTTTGGGTTTTTGTTTGTTTGTTTGTTTGTTTTCCCCTATGAAAAATGAAGGCTCACAGGACATAAGTATCCCTTTGATTGGTGCTGGGGTGGGGAAGCAAATTTTCTTCTCCCTATTATTGGAAAGCAGGCAAAATTCGTTAAAGTAAATAATCAGAAACAATTTGGGAGGGAAAGAGATCACAACAGGCATTAATCCATGTGGTGAATGTGGACTACTAATTCAGTTGTCTTTGGGTGTTTACTTACATACACACAAATGTGCATGCTTGGATCAGGGGAAAGCAGCAAAAACTTGATGCCTTTTGAAATATGTAGAAGTACTAACCTTTAGAGGTACCGGGCTGTGTATTTGTTAGCTATCTGTATATGGGTATTTTTTTCAGAACTTGATTCTGATTTGATAAATAGTCTATATTCACTGTGGAAAACATAGTATACTTTAATATATTGAATTAAAGTTCTTTATTGAGAACTTGTCTGCCTCATGCAAGTGCCTCCAGGTATATAAAAGGTGGGAGGTCGGGGTACCAGGTGGTGGGTAATATAGAGGGCATGGATTGCATGGAGCACTGGGTGTGGTACAAAAACAATGAATACTGTTATGCTGAAAATAAAAAAAAAAAAGAAAGAGAGCTGGACATACAGCAAGTAGTAGCTCAAGTCCAATACCATGTAACTTTTTGTATTGATTATGAAATTTAAAGGAGAAAGGGACTTTTTTTTTATTATTCTATTTCTTTTCAGTGTTCCAGAATTCATTGTTTATGCACCACACCCAGTGCTTCATGCAATATGTGCCCTCCATAATACCCATCACCAGGCTCACCCAACCCCCTACCTGCCTCCCTTCTAAAGCCCTCAGTTTGCTTCTCAGAGTCCACAGTCTCTCATGGTTTGTCTCCCCCACCAATTTCCCTCAACTCACTTCTCCCCTCCATCTGTGTTATTTCTTATGCTCCAGAAGTAAAAAACCATATGATAATTGACTCTGCTTGACTTATTTCACTCAGCATAATCTCTTCCAGACCAGTTCATGTTGATACAAAAGTTGGGTATTCATTCTTTCTGATGGAGGCATAATAATCCATATTGTATATGGACCACATCTTTATCCATTCATCCATTGAAGGGCATCTTGGTTATTTCCACACTTTAGTGACTTTGGCCATTGCTGCTATGAACATTGGTGTACAGATGGCCCTTCTTTTCACTACATCTGTATCTTCTTGGTATATACCGAGTGCAGTTGCAGGGTCATAGGGCAGCTCCATTTTAATTTTTTTGAGGAATTTCCACACTGTTTCCCAATGTGGCTGCACCAAGAAAGGGACTTGTTATTAATTCTGTGGGGCTGGTCAAGTCAAAATTCAAAGATGAATTTTTTCAGACATAAAGTAGTTTATACTGATTCTATTCTTCAGATTCATCTACAAGGAAAAGGCTATAAAACTAAAGTCTCGTGGATTTGATTAGGGTAGTATTGGATGTTAAAGTACCTGAAATGATGAAGAATGTCTGTACATTCTTCTAGATTTGTTTCAGTCCTAAAATATTAAATTAGTTATAATGTATGTGAAAATATCCTTACTATTAGAATTGCTTATCCTTTCTCAAATTTTCTAGTGGCTTAGTACTTAGTACTTCCACCGCTGTATGCCATAGCTATAATAAGCAAGCAGTAACAGGAGTCACCATCCCACCTTTGTCAGGTCACAAGGCAGAATCAGAAACAAGTCTACCAAAAAATGTCATCCCTAATAATTTCTGGTACTTTAATTTTAAAGTTTTAGTTGATATTCATCCAATCAAATATAGAGCTGAGGTATATGTTTGTGAGAAATTGAACTGTTTAGGGTGGTGGCTTACACTCACTCCCCTAATCATGTATTCTGTTTCCTTCCAGACATCCCCCATTTGAGACCAGCGCCAGTGTATGTACATTACTACAACTCAAGACAATGAAAACATTTATAGTATAAAAATTCCATACATGGCAATTCACATTGTTTTTATTAAATGAATTATAAATTTCTTTTTGGAAGAAAGTATCTAGCTATAATCCAAAACACTCAAAATCGAGTTGCTGTACTGCCCCAAATCATACAGGTATGTCATTCCTCTTTTTCTTATATTTTACATAGGTAAAAATACACTAACACATACCAAAGTAATTGACTCATAGGGGTTTTGGTTCCTAAAGGATGCTGGTTCTAGGGATTATGTTTATGGGTGGGCTCTCTCTCTGTTGCTGAGGTGTCAGAGGGACTTCTGAGATAGCACTTGCCATGCCCTGCTGACATTGCCATGACAAGGTGATCTTGGGGGCCAGGGAGATGTTCTGAAAACATGATGTTGTGTGCAGTCTCCTGGACCCTCTCATTTTCCTTCCTTTGCTCAAGAGCCAGTGACATCAGAGCATAAGACCAGGGCCTGTGTTGCCTTCACCCATCCCCAGCACCAGGCAGGCCCTTAATAATCATGTAGGTGGGCTGTGGGAAGGACCTATTTGACTGCCAAGTGCCTCTTAGCATCTCAGAGGGAGCAGTGGAAGAGATCTCAGGATTTTGAGGTGCCATGATGGAATGCCTGGAAGAAAAGGCAGACTCTCTTTAGAAGGCTTTCAGTGAAGACCTCTTTCTGTGTGGGGCCCATGGTATACCTTCCCTCTCTTGTGGTCCTTGGTCATAGAGAAATGGGCTTTCCCAGCAGGTTGAGTTTCTTAGAGACTTTGTGCTGTGTAAGGAAGGACAACTTGGGGAGGTTTGAGAGGGGCTGCTTCATGGCAGGGGCCTGCTTTTATGCATAAAGCATGGTCCCCTTAGAGTAGCTTCGCTGATGCCCCAGAGTTGCCAAAAGTGTGACTAGGCCTGAGCTGCAAGAGTTCACACACCTGAGTGGCAGGTAGCATCTTGGTGGAGGAGCACCAAACTGAGGTCCAGAGCACGTGTCCTCATTGATTAAGAACTGACTACAGAGCTAGACAAACTTATTGTCAAGAAGTCTGAGGGGGATACAGTTACAGTAAAGAGCAGCAAAATACTTACTGAAGATTTTGAAAGGGAGCTTTGGGGTGCGTGGATGGCTCAGTTGGTTAAATGTCTGCCAGAGATCAAACCCTGTGGTGGGGGGTGGGGAGTCCCTGCTAAGTGAGGAGTCTGCTTCTCCCTCTCCCTTTCCCTCTGCCACTCTCCCTGTCTGTGCTCACTTTCTCTCTGTCTCTCTGTGTCAAATAAATTTTATAAGTCTTTTAAAACATAAAAATACAAGAAAGATTTGAAACTTAAATTCACTAGTTGTACCATGTAATAGGAACCCTGTAAACAGTAATGATCACTGCTGAGAACAAAATTGATTTTTTTTAAGATTTTATTTATTTGGCAGAGAGAGATCCCAAGTAGGCAGAAAGGCAAGCAGAGAGAGAGGAGGAAGCAGGCTCCCCACCGAGCAGTGAGCCCAATGCAGGACTCGATCCCAGGACCCTGAGATCATGACCTGAGCTGAAGGCAGTGGCTTAACCCACTGAGCCACCCAGGTGCCCCACAAAATTGATTTTCCAAAGGACTATCCCAGAACACTGAGGAAAATTTCAAAGAGATGGAAATGAGAAACGAATAAGTAAGATCTGAGGTCAGGTCCAAATCTACCTTGCAAGTACCCTGAGGACAAAAGGAGAAAATAACAGAAGTTATAACTGAACTAATGCAGCATTTACTTGAGCTGAAAAACAGTCATGCCTTCAGTTCATAAAGCCTTCAAGTCCCAGGGAGAATTAGCTGAACAGACTCAAACCAAAACAGACGTAAACCTATTTGACTTTCAGGGACTAAGAAAAAATTGTCAGAGTTCCAAACAGAAACCACCAGTTCCTTCTAGAAAATGAGACAGAGTATCATTGAATATTGACTTTAAGCTCTATCCCTCAGAGCTGAAAGAACTCTCTTTCTTAGAACTCTTGCTTCCTATCACATATGTAAGCAGATGTCAGATTGATTAACCTTGTAAATTGGTTTAAGTTCTAACTCTACAAACAAAATGATAAAGAATTTGGAGACAATCTAGGGGCATGTAAAAATTTGGGAAGTGGTAGACTACCTTAGGTAGAGATAAGACCCACGGACCATAGAAGAAATGACATGCCACTTTATTTTAAAAATTTGAAAAAGATTTGTATATCAAAAAAGAGTAAAGCGTGGCGCCTGGGTGGCTCAGTGGTTTAAGCCGCTGCCTTCGGCTCAGGTCATGATCTCAGGGTCCTGGGATCGAGTCCCACATCGGGCTCTCTGCTCAGCAGGGAGCCTGCTTCCCTATCTCTCTCTCTCTCTCTGGCTGCCTCTCCGACTACTTGTGATTTCTCTCTGTCAAATTAATAAATAAAAAGCTTTTAAAAAAAAAGAGTAAAGCTGCATGTGGGCAACAGGCTGTGAAAAGCATCTGTAACATCAGCTGTTCAAGGAGTTCATGTCTCTGACGTGCCTACAAATTGAGAAGAAGACAAACAGTCCGATTGAAAAACAGACCAAATGAGAGGAAGGAGAAGTTCATGGAAAAGGAAACAGAAATAACCCTGGATTTCATAGTGAGCCAGGGAACACCATTAGTTCTGGACCATGTTGAGACACCTTTATTCACTCACCCTGTAGACAAAAACTAAAAATCATCAGGTAGACAAAAATTTGCATGAAATCATATATAAGAAACTCAGCCCCACTCTTTGATAAATTTTACAGTCTATTTTGTGTGATTGTTAAGTCCATTCAAAACAATCTGTTTAGAGACTCTGACTGTTCCCTACTTGGTTACAAATTTTCAGGGAACCATCACTGTATTTATTGAGAATAATTTCCTCATTCTTGAAAAATACATTTGAGTGATGAAAAATAGCAAGAATAATGGAATAGCCCCAAATTCAAGGTTCTAGTTTTCCCCCCGCCCTTAGTGGGAAAGGAAACTTTTCACACATGTGAGTCATCTACTTTTATTATCTGGATTTCTTAGTTTCCGTAAAGTCTGACCTCCTGAATCAGTTTGGATGGTTGTCTCATCCTAACTCAAACTGTCTTAAAGATTAAAAAAAAAAACAAAAAACAAAACCTTCAATCTCATGAAGAAGCAGCTCATGGCAGTGCTTGCAGAGAATGTGTTTTATTCACACTGTCTCCATGATTTTCTCCATTTTTCCCTACTGTGCCCTTTCCCTCTGGCCAGTTTGTCTTCCACCCCCTGCTGACTGTGTGATGGCTGTCCGCAGTGGGGGCACTGCTTTTCTTGTTCCCATTCAGAGACAACCCAGATATTTCTGTAAAGCCCTTCCCGTTTGTGTGTGTGGGACAACCTAGGTTACTGTCTCTCATAGAACAGTAACAAGGCACTGACTGTCGTGCAGCTGGCTGTGTGAATGGCCCAGGAGGAACATGACTGGCTTCCATGACAGACCCCTTCCCTGTAGTGTGGATGGGGCCTGCTTCCTGTGAGTCACCTGGGCTGCAGTGGAGGAGGCACACAGTGCACTGGGGTTCAGGGAGGGGGAGGGAAGAAGGATGCTGGCAGTCAACTCTCCAGATCCAGTACTACCACACCCTGAAGATAGTCCTACCTAGAAATGGTCCCTGCCATTGTACAGACTCAATATGTCTCAGTGAGTTCTTCTAGTAGTTTTTAGTGCCACTGTAGCAAATGACAAATTCTCAGTGGCTTGAAACAACACAAATTGATTATCTTGCAGTTCTGGAGGTCAGAAGTTCAAAAATCAGTCTCAGTGTGGTAAAATCGGGGTGTTAGCAGCCTGTGTTCCTTCTGGAGGCTCTAGAGGAGAATCCACTTTCTTGCCTTGTCCTGCTTCTAAAGCTGCCTGCATTCCCTGACTTGTGGCCCTTCATTGCACCACCTTTTATCCCTCTGTTTCCAACTTCACATTGCCTTCTGATTCTGATCCTCCTGTCTCCTTATGGATCCTCATGATTACATTGGGACCACCGAGGTAATCCAGGATAATCTCTCCCCCCTCACACCTTAATTTAATCATGCTTGCTAAATCCCATTTGCCAGGTAAGGTAAAGTACTCAGAGCTTCTTGGGCTCAGGATATGGTCATCTTTGGGGCAGTCGCTATTCAGCTGGTCAGTTGCCTCCTGTGCTCCCTTTTATGCCTCACACCTCATCTCACATGTGTCTGCTGTGTTCCTCTCTTCATCTGCATTGCAAATGAGAAATGCAGCAATTTAAACCATTGAATATTAGATTTTGGAGATAGTTGCAGGAATAAAAGCACATATAATTTTATTTGTGTCCTAAAAGTTTTTGTTTGGAATTTTAAATTTTATCTAATTGTCCCTAGGTAAATTAAATATGATTCAATCAGTTGATCTGAAAAATCTTTTCAAAGAGTATACCGCTGTTGTAAAGGCCCTTCAAAACAGTATTTTGAGTGCTGTTTCCAAATGAAGTTTACACTTTCACCCTTATCACTGTATTAAAGGTCATGTTGGAGGGTTTTGTGTGTGTGTGCTTTTTTCCAAAGTGAACTTGCTTCTCTATCTAAAACTAATACCTCTAACAGTATTTTTCACCAGGGAGGAGAGGAATTAGTGTATCTTCTAGACTAAGTTTTCTTTCCACGTGAAGAATCTGTTAGGACTAATATTCATGGGAGAAGGAAAAGACAGTAGCTCTTACACCCCATATACTATGTTGACAACAACAGTATAAGCCTGACCAAAGCTGTACATCTTGGTGCATCATTTCAGCTGAAACGTGTTCAGTGAAGTATGATTTATTCCTTAGTAATTCATTTTTGTGTGAGATAAAAGTACATCAACAGAAATTAGGGAAAGCAGAGTGGTAATTTTAAAATTTCATCATTGACTGTTTTTTTTTTACCAGTTGTATAAGCACATTAATTGATATTAAAACCCATAAAAGCTCATTTGGGAATGAAAAAGAAAGTTTGAGGTGGTATTGATTTTTTAATGATATTTGTATTTATTTGTATGATTACGCTTAGTTACACTTTGATTGAGTCCGAATGTGCCCTTCAACAATAATCCATGGGCTCTGGGTTTCCTGAAGTTGTATGTCATGGGGTGAACAGTTAGAAAAAGTGAATCCCACCAATTGACAACCCTATGGGGGTTTATATATTACACAAACACATTTGTTTGTTGACTGTCACTCCAGTACTTTCTGTGTCCTAGAGCTCCACCCACGTGGTGCAGGCTGCCCCCATCTGTGCTAGAGAATCATGACGGGGCATTTAGTGGCCTTAGGCATCCCCAGAGAGCTGCAGTTGCATCCTCTCATTTCCCACCTAGTTTGTGGGCATCCCCCTTTAGCTCGACCCTGACAGTGGACAGGTCTCAGTATGAGCTGTCTGTGGGAAGAAACAAGATGTTGGGGGGGCAGCGGTAGTTGTGGATGGGAAGTTTTAAGTGTCAGGTTGTATCTTGCAATTTTCTGAACCCTGGCAGTGCAGGCCTGGGCCAACCTGGTATGTCTGTTTCACCAACCAAATCTTCCTCATGTGCCCAAGAAGTGAAACCATATTTGCATTTGCCACCAGAATCAACTAATACTAAATAATAGTTGAGAATTCCAGCTTGATTATAGTGAGTGGAAAATGGACCTCTCTCTGGTTAATTCTTACATATGATTTTACTGTTCATCTTCATAAAAGGGATAAGAAATGAGGAAACGTGGATTATCAGTGTGTTTTCACTCTCATCACTCACTGCAGTTATAATTTTCAAAATACCAAGATGTTTTTCAAAAGTAGTTGTTTTTTTGTTTTTTGTTTTGTTTTGTTTTGTTTTTGTGGAGGGAGTAGGGACTAAGACTAAGGAAAGCATTGTTCTATCAAGAGAAGTCGTTTTCAATTTATGGTATGATGGGAAATCCATCTCGTATGTCCTATTTGGATAACAGAGCTCACTCTTAATTTTTTTAAACTTCCTTTGATTTTTTAATTGAATTATAGCTGACCCACAATGTTGCATTCGTTTCAGATATAAAACAACAAGATTTGACAAGTCTGTATGTTATGCTGTGCTCGCCGTACTGTACCACCAACCATATTCCCTATGCTGTGCCTTTCGTCCTGCAACTTATTAATTTTGTAACTGGAAGCCTGTTATCTCCCACTGTATTTCACGCATTTTGCCTGTCCACCCGCTGCCTCCTCTTTGGAAACGATCGATTTGTTCTCTGTAGTTATGGGTCTCTTTCTGTTTTTCTGTGTGTTCAGAGAACTTTTTAAGATAACTTGGTGCCTTTAAACATATTCCTTGATTTCCATTAGTTTGGATACGTATTTGCCATGTTACCCAATTAGTTATGTAATGACTTCAAAATTTGGGGGCTTAAAACAACCCTTTTGTCATATTACATATGTTTTGGGGGTCAGAAATTAGGGCAGGATCTCATGGGGCAATTTTTATGCTTAATACGGCATTAACTGAGGTCAGTGGGTGGTGGCCTTCAGCAGGCGGCTGCTTGGTCTAGAGGATTCAGGATGACTTTATGCACATGCCTGTCACTTTGATGGGTACAGTTGGGAGATGAGGCTCAGATGGCCCTCCACTTCCGTGCAGTCTTTGTAACAAGGTTGTTGGACTTATTTCCTGTCCACTCAGAGCTCCAATAGCAAATGTTCCAAGAGAGGGGTTCCTTTTGGACTGGGGCCTGAAACTGACACGTTTATTTCACTGTTTAACACAGTCACATAGCCCATGTGAATCAAAGGGAATGGGGAGTCATAGGATTTGTGATCATTTTTTAACGTGCTACATATGTTCATATGTGCATTTTTTCCCATTTCTCTGACCTGTGGGAAAATGGAAGTTATTGATCAAAGAGTCACAGCTTATCAAGCTGTATGAGAGACTTCAGACTTAATCCAACCTCCATACTTTATAGATTAAAGAATATTTATGTAGGTGCACATGTACGTCTCCATATCAGTTATTATATATACACTTGTATATCACTAAAAATGGTATCTGTGGATTAGCCAATTCTTCTATCTTCATAGGAATGAAAAGGACTCGTCATTCCCCGGCAAATCTGAAGAAAGAAGCCAGAGCAAGAGTAAGGGAGAAAGAGAGTGAGAGGAGCATCTGATGGGATAGGATTTCTTACAAAAGGACTCCTGAAGTGACCAGAGAAAACAGACCAACAGTAAAGGGCAGACTTTGACCAAGCGGTGCTCAACGACGTGAATATCCACATGGAACAGAAGAGGTTTTAACGCTATTCCCTACTGATGTAGCCTACATACTAAAGAGGACATCAGAAGTTTTCTGGAAGATACCATAGAAAACCATTTTGAGGACCTGGGGGCGGTGGCAGAGATGAGTGGAACAGAACACCAAAAACAGGAAACCCAAGAAAGCTTGGGTGCCGCTTCCAGATGGCGACGAGAGAAGAATTAGGCACAAACCAGTCAGCTGGAAAAGACTGGGAGCAGGGGACAACAGTTGAAAAGGACGTCTGCCAAGAGCAACTCGACAGTCTCACTTTTATTGGATAGAAAACAATAGCCAATAGAAGGATTGAGGAAGGTCAAATGTAATCCCATCTTGCTGACAAGCAAGAAGGAGGATAAAGTTTATAGTTAAACAAGCACATTGAAAGAACTCTTCTAACTAACAACAGGCACTTCTGGGAAGAGAAAGGCTCTATGGCGGATAAGGGAGGCAGGCGGTTTTCATTCCACCCTGAGCTAACCTGTCGTTCCCGGGTGCTCCGCTTTCCTGAAGCAGGCGGCATTCCGCCCTGGGCCGGCCGGGCTTCCAGCCAGCGAAGCTTCTGTGAGGGGGCTGCATTCCGCCATGAGCAAGCGAGGTATCCCCCGCTGCCCAGCTTCTGTGAAGGGGCGGTGTTCCGCCCTGAGCAAGCTGGGCATCCCCAACTATAAGTGCTACCATTTTACTTAAAACTGTGAAATTGGGTCAGATTTAAATTTCAATTTATGTTAAAACATTCTGTAAACTGTGTTAAACTTTGACATTTGTTCCCTCTGTTCAGTGAATAACACTATATCATATTCTGAAAAATACGCTAATTTTCATTTTGAAAAATATCCCTTTTTTCTCTTATGGTAATTATTAATATGAATTAATAGTAGAATTTGATATGGTTCCATATGCCCATAAATACTTTATTGTATATTATCAAATTTAATAATGAATATAATGTACTTCTTTGGACAATTTTTAAAGACCAGTCTACTCTTAAAACAAAAAAATGGAGACGCACTTCTTTAGTTCACACAAATTTCATTTTATTATATATAACCTCAGATAAATTTCAACAAATCATAATTTATTAAAATTATGTCTACTTAAAAATCTCATAGAAGAGTAAAACCATCAAAAATAATAATAAACACACACAACACACACACATCACCCATGTATTGGCAAATTACAATTGCTGTAACAATACATTAGGCATTCCACTTTTAAGGGCTATCAAAATTTCCATCAGTGACAATAAGATTTGTATCCAAATGGACTGATTTTCCAGAATCCAAGAAAAAGTCTCCTAGGGTTTATTTAAAGATAAATATTTGAACAAATACTTCTTAAATTTAGGAAATTCAGAACATACGATTAAAGAATATTTGCAGTGCAGACTATATTCAATCCATCCTTCAAAATGTGCCTTTGAGTACATAATTCTGTTTTCTCTATCTAAATTGAGCAGTCCTCCAAGGAAGTTTTCTAAAATGTGTGTCTCTGTGTGATAAATGTTCTAAGACCTAACATGCTTCATTGTATTTTTACTGTGCTCTCAAATTTAATCAATAATTTGGCTTGATGTATAATATCTAGTTTCAAATATCTTTTCCATCTATACAAACCCCCAGCTGTCTCCTTTATATGCTATTACTATTGAGAATTCTGCTGTCAGTATTATTCTTGTACATTTTAGGTGATCTGTTCTTCTCTTGGGCATCATTTATGCTCTTCTATGTTTTTGATATTCTTAAAACTCACCATAATGTATATGAGTGGTTTTGTGTGTGTGTGGATTTTGTTTTGTTTTGTTTCTGATTTCTCATGTTTGGAATCATTTTAAGTCTGGTAATTTTTATCTTTCTTTAATTCTCCAAAATTTATCTCAGTACTTATTTAAATATTTTCTTTATTTTTTTTTCTTTTCTGCTGCATTTGGGCAGAAGTCATTAATTTGTTTGTTTGTTTGTTTGTTTGTTTTTCCCAACTCATTTATTCATTTTACAGCTATATTCATCTTAGTCTCCATTTATTGTATTCTTTATTTCAACAATTTTCACTTAATTTATATTCACAGTATAGTATCTTTTCTTTGTATATGTGTATCATTATTTTATCATATACTTTTAAGTTATTTTTAAAAATATTTTACTTATTTATTTGACAGTGAGAGATCACAAGTAGGCAGAGAGGCGAGCAGAGAGAGAGGAAGGGAAGCAGGCTACCTGCTGAGCAGAAAGCCCGATGTGGGGCTTGATTCCAGGACCCTGAGATCACGACCTGAACCGAAGGCAGCGGCTTAACCCACTGAGCCACCCAGGCGCCCCTTTCAAGCTATTTTTTAAAAGTACAGTCATTCCATTTTTTTTTAAGATTTTCTTTATTTATTTATTTGACAGAGAGAGATCACAAGTAGATGGAGGGCAGGCAGAGAGAGAGAGAGGGAGAGGGAAGCTGACTCCCTGCTGAGCAGAGAGCCTGATGCAGGACTTGATCCCAGGACCCTGAGATCATGACCTGAGCTGAAGGCAGTGGCTTAATCCACTGCCCCACCTAGGCGCCCCTAAGCTATTTTTTTTTTAATTCCTGTTCCAATAACACTTGGATTGCCATATAAAGTTAACCACATCATCTTTTTTAGGTAAGTAATTGTACTTTTTATATGCATAGTTATTTTGGTCCCTGAGTTAAGCTCCTCTTCGGATCATCAAATCTCTGTAAAGTCTGGGTATGCTAGGATTTTCTAAGCAATAATAAAATACATTGAAACCTGGTAGCTTAATTATAATAATGTTTTCTTTCTCAATCATTCACAATAGTATTACATTCTGAGTAGCTTCCTTCTATTTTGCAGCTATAGTGTTTGGAAAAACTTGAATTGTGATATCACTGTGATAATGTGAATTAGTCAGGGTTTTTCAGAGAATCGGGAAGAGAAAAAAAGGAAGATATTCTCCAGGGCCAACTCTAGAAGTGACTATTAAAACATCTGTCCAAATTCAATTGAACAAAACTCAGAAATGCCATCTCCAGCGAAATACAAAGAAGATTATATATAGTTCTGGGCACACACATCTCATTTGACCCAATGATGTACATCAATGAAAGACTGAAGGCCAATCACCACTCCATGGGAGAATTTAAAAATAAATTTACTAATGAGGCCAAGAATTCAGAATCACAAATACTTCAGAACTAATAATAACTGCCTTCACTTGATGTTATTCTATAAGATTAATTCTACGATCAAGTTTCAATTTTAAATTCTTACAATTTTAAATTCTTAAATCCTTATGAAGAAGCATCATTTGGAGGGAGCAGTTTTCATAATTTATCATCCATCAGCCTTTTTTTTAAAGATTTTATTTATTTATTGGACACAGAGAGAGATAAAGAGAGAGAGAGATCACAAGTAAGCAGAGAGGCAGGCAAGCAGGGAGAAAAGCAGGCTTCCTTTTGAGCAGAGCCCAATGTGGGGCTGGATCCCAGGACCCAGAGACCATGACTTGAGATGAAGGCAGAGGCTTAACCCACCACCCACGTGATGAGAGAGCCACTCAGGTGCCCCTCATCCATCAGTCTTAATTGATTGGAGGAAAATGTGTGTAGGAATAATGCCTTAGGGAGCTAATCTCTCTAAAGAATTTTCAAGTCTTTACCCCTTCAAGGTTTTTGTACAGTTCTGATAGCCTCTAAACATCCAGCTGATTTCTACAGTGACAGGCCTGTTAAAACCTGTTTTCAAACCAGGAATAGAGCTTGAAACATACCAGTCAAGAGCAACTTTGAGTCTTTTAAGGAATTTATCATCATTTCTTTGTTTTTGGTTAATATCTGAAATAGTTCCATATTACACTTGCATAATTTCTCCAGAGCTGACTTTGAAGGAGGCATTCAGTTCCAGCTAGTTCCATATTTTGGCAAGAACTATGATTCTATATATATATATTAAAAAAAAAAAAAACATATTTTAGGGCGCCTGGGTGGCTCAGTGGGTTAAAATCTCTGCCTTCGGCTCAGGTCATGATTCCAGGTTCCTGGTATTGAGTCCCACAGTGGGCTCTCTTCTCAGCAGGGAGCCTGCTTCCATTCCTCTCTCTCTGGCTGCCTCTCTGCCTTCCTGTGATCTCTGTCAAGTAAATAAATAAAATTTTTTAAAAAACATATTTTATACCAGTTATTCATGTTTATTAACTAAGATATCACAATACAAATAATACAAACAGTTGCTCTTTATTAATACCTTCAACCAAGATAAAAAAATATGTCATATTTTCTCCAAAAATTTTATATCATCTGATAGGTCAGATATATATAAAATTACATTTAAAGTTTTAAAAATATCATCAAATATTTTCATTTAAATGCAAATTTGAAAAAAAATCTACTTTTCCAAACACGACTTTTTATCCTATTTTTTTTGAATTTTGTCGACAACTGATAAAATGTTTAGCGAGACTATAAATGTTAGATCGAAAAAAATGATTAATACATGTAGGTTCAAATTATTATGTTCCATTAAAAATGATTTAGTCTTTGATGAACATCTGTTTGGTAATATGTTGTATCCAGATATAGTAAATTAATGACATATATAAAATTATAGGGAAATGACACCTTCCGTTCCATTATGAGTAGAGCTTTTAAAAGGCTATTTGTCACAACCTGTCATCTTGTCATTATGTAGCATTATGTAGCATTTTAAAAATGTATACTCTTCACTTCAAAGTCTTTTAGAAATCTAAAATATGACTTTCTATGGTTTGTGTTTCCATATTCCTTTATTGCCAGTTTGAACAAATCCACATGCTTGGATTCAAAAGTAATAAATTCCTCTTATTTGGAAAAATGATGTTTATTTTTGTTCTCTCACCCTTCGCAGGTGGTTTCATTTTAGCACACTTCAGAGTTATAATTTCATGCTTATTAAAAACATTTATTATGATCTACATAGATGAATGAAACTTTTATTTTATTAAATTATTTGACAAAAAATCTGTTATTTTTAAAAATGTATTTCCTTTGAAGGGTTAATTTAGAACGTTCAGAGAGGATCTAGGAGTGTGGTATTATGCAGTTTTTAAGTGGGTATGAAATGGTTATTTATATGATTGTTTCTTTAAGGCTTATGTATATTGTCCATTATATGCTATAAAATATTTTGAAAGTAAATTTAAGGTATGTTTTACATAGTTTATATTTTGGAAAAAATTATTGAAATGACTTATGAAATTCAGTATACTCTCAACATTAATTTATTCTGAAATTTACCAATTGTCTATTGAACCTATTATATGGCAGATATTACTTCAGACTACACTGGTATATGAAATACTTGGCTTTGTAGAACTTTTATTTTCATGGGTGAGACAATTAAAAGCTATAAACCTTAATAAAAATTGCATAGTGCATTCAAAATTGATGAATATAATGGGGAAAAAGAAAAATTCGATCAGGGTGAGAAAAATCAAGGTTGCTAGGCAGGGGATGGGGAGTTAAAATTTTTAATAGGAAGATCAGGGTAGTTACAATGAAGCTGACAATTGAACAAAGGTATGGAAAGGTGATGAATTTGCGTAGAACTATCAGCAATAAGGTCACTCCAGACAAAGGAATTGGCTATCTTGAAGGCCATAAGGTTGGATCATGCCTGGCATATCTGAGGAATAGCAAGGAGGCCACTGTGAGTGACTGAAGAGTAGCAGGGAAAGAGGTCACAGAGGTTAAATGAGTGGCTAGATCATGTAAAAGCTTAGAAGTCATTGTAAAACTCTGGCTTTTATATTTGGAAACTTATTGTGTGGTAGAATTTCTGCTAATAACTGAGAGTTCAAATGTCCATAAAATTTCAAGGATTCTTATTGTAGTAAGACAGAATAAAGAAAAAGAGTTCATATTTTCACATGGTGTAACAAATGCTCGGAGATCCAAGTGTAGGAAGCTATGGGAGCACAGAAGAAGGCACTAAAATCTCACCAATATATTTGGTGACTGTGACTATATATAAATTTGTATTTTCTAGATTTTTTATAGTCATGGAATCACACAGTATATACTATTCATTGCCTGGCTTTTCTTTTCTCAGCATCATTATTTTGAGAATCTCCAACTGTAAATAGTTCATTTTGATGTTGAATAGTAATCTCTTTAATGAATAGATCATAATTTGTCTTTGCTCTATTGATGGACATTGATGAACATTTCCATTGTTTTCAATTCTTAAAAATAAAGCTGCTATGAAATTCATATACAAGTCCTTTTATGAACATAGGGTTTGTTTCTCTTGGTTAAATGCCTAGAAGTAAAATGGCTATTTGTGTAACTGCAACATATTTTGCATTTAAAAAAATTTTCAGACTATTTTCCAAAGGGGTTGTATCATGATATATGCCAACAACAGTTTAGATTTATTGTTGCTTCTCAATCTAGCTCAGACGAAGTACAATTAGCCTTTATAATTTTAGCCATTCTAATAGATATGTAAGCATGTCTCATTATGATTTTAATTTGTATTTTTTAATGTCTAAATGTTGAGAAATTTGTCATGTGCTTATAAGCCATCCATATCCTTTTGGTGACATGTCTCTTCCATTATTTCCTTCACATGTAAAATTGGATACTCTGTTTGGTTATTAGTAAGGTTTTTAATTTTTATTCATTTTTTAATAATCAGAGTAGATGTCCATTATCAGATATATAATTTGCAAATCCCTTCTCCATCTTTACGGTTTCTCAATGGAGCTTTGATAGCTGTGTCTTTCAAGAAATATGCTACTTCTTTCCTGGTACACGGAGGTATGACTAGAACATTATCATTGTTGACCTTTGCAAAGAAAATCATGGCTTAAGATATATGTAGTCCAGGCCTCTTCCTGAAGAGTTAGCTCTGATCAGAATGTCACTTTCCTCGAAGACTTTGCAAAGTTAAGGGAAAACCAGGTAGACAGAGCCCTAATCCCTTAACCTTGTGTTTCAGAACTCTAGGAGATGAGGACAAAGGCAGTACCATATATCCATTCCCTCAGCTTTTTCCTCAAAAAGGGACTTTCTGTCCGTTAGTCATCACTGACCCGTTGGGAAAAGACACTGACAATGGACTTGCTCACCCACAGGATGACAAACCCCATGGAGAGCTGTTGGTACCCAAGATGCCTCACTGTTTCTTGAGATCTAGAAATTGTAGTGGAAATACACTTGCTGTCTCTGGAGAATTGTTGGCCTAAAGGAAGGTATAATGAACATCATTTTTTTCCTATTTATCTAGAAAGGGGAAATGGGACATTAACCCACAAGACAACCTGAGTTCCTGATCAGGCTCAGAGGGCTCTTGTTCTATCCTTCCCGGGGCTTCCTACCTAAAGCCATAGGATACCAAGGTCATGGGAGAGGGACAGCTGCTTCAGTGAAGCCAGCATCTGTGATGTCACAACGCTTTGAGGTCATAGCAACCAATCTTCATAAACCCATGCCTGATCACCACACTTGGTTGGAGTATTCATGGGTGTGCCAATAGGACCCCTAGCCATCCCAAACCGCTGGAGCTGCCTGGGTCTCTCACCAAGGCAATTTGTGAAGCGAGTCGGTATCACCATCTCCATGGCCCGATTCGTAGTGTTTGGTCCTGACTGTCAGCACCAGCCTTCTGGATTTCGGAGAAAGGCAAGAATCCACCATTCCATCTTAGCCAGGAAAGGTCAAGTAACAATCAGGCCTCAAGCAAACCTCAGGGGATGGAATCTGAGCCCTGCACAAGGGTTAGGCCCTCCCACCCATTCACCAATCTTCTGAACAGGAGAAGGGCCACCCAAGGAAAGCTCAAAGGGAACACCCCCAATCATGACATAGACATGTCTGGAGTCTTCCACAGTGCAGACACAAGTGTTAGGGTTTTTAATCAAAGGAGCAAGACTGATACAAAGCGAAGGTCAAGCAAAGCTTAATTTCATTCCAAACATCGAGAATCATACTGACTGGTCAGGGCCTTCTCTTCCAAATTCGACCCCCTCCAGCATCACAGACTAATATGTATAGATGTAGTTTAGCTGGGCTATACACAGGTGGCCTTGAGATTGCAATACACAGAGAAAACTGCACAGTGGTGCTAGGTCTGCCAGACATAGAAAAAAACTGCTAGTAACACACGGATGGACAATTGAATCTCAATTTACCTAGTAGATATAAGCTCCCCACTGACTGGATATCTTCATCTGCCCTGACCTGCCCTTATATCTAGGCTTTGAGAGTAAATACCTTTGGAAGGGGCAGTATCAATCTAAATTTACTGCATGAGGTCAATCTATGTATACTGCATAAACACAAAATGATTCCCTCTGGCCACCCAGGCTCTTACATTCCTCCCTATTCTTTGGAGATTAGTCCAATCTTTGACTTTTCATCCAGTTCTACATTCTCTGGTTATAAAGGGTTTATTGAGCATGTAATTCTAACATTTTTATCGCTCTCATTTTCTTTTGTACATGACACTAGTGTACAGTCGGCTGTATATTTACACTAGTGTAAATGACACTAGTGCATAGTCGGCTGATGACTTACCCATTTACCGCTTCATAGAACCCTTTCCATTTTTTTTTCTAATTTCCTTTATCTAATTAACTACCTATACTTTACATAAACAGGTAAAAATAGGAGCAACAACAAACTCATAGTCTTTTCAGTCTTAGATTTAGTCCACAGTGAACGGGATCTTTGGCTGTGGCTTCCACCTTTTGGGGTCATCTTCATCCTTGGCTCGTTTGATGTGACATGCGTGAATCCAGGCCCTGATGCATTCTACTTTTACTGCTGTGGTGTGGTCAGGGTAACAGTAAAAGGTCCCATCCAGCGAGGCTCCAAGCTCCCCACTTGATAATGTCATATCCAAACCAAGTGATTGGGTTGGAAAGGAAGACGTTCCACTTCCGTCTCCATACCAGTGTGGGCAGTCTGGATCCCTGCATTTTTTTTAAATACAGACTGTAATGCCTGCAGTGACTGGAGTACAGACTGATCAGTCATTTCTGCTAGGGCAACCTTTTGTAGCTGAAAACAGAGCGGGAGCAGGGGTTCTCCCAAACATTTCAAATGGGGTCACCCTGTTTAAATAGTGTGTACATCTTGCCCTGAGTAGGGTGAAAAAAAGCAGATCCACCCATCCACTGCCCGTCTCCAGGGTTAGTTTTGTCAAGGTCTCTTTAAGAGCCCGGTTCATTCTCTCTACATGCCCAGAACTCTAGGTCTGATAGGCACAATGTAGTTTCCAATTTGTGCCCAGGGCCTTGGCCAATTCCTGTGAGACTGAACTCAAAATGCAAGGCCATTGTCTGACTCAACCGTGAGAGGCAGCCCAGACCTAGGAATTATTTTTCTTGTAGCTTTCTGGCTATCACTCCTGCCGTCTCATGTTTCTCGGAAAAAGCCTCAACCTGGCCTGAAATGGTATCTACAAAAACTTACATATACTTGTCCCCATATTTTCTGGGTTTTATTTCTGTAATATCTATTTTCCAATAAATTCCTGGTACCCTACCTCTTTCTCTTTTCCCTCTTCCAATTCTAGTTCCTCCCACATTAACTGCCTGGCACTGAGCACATCTATCAACTATATCCTGAACCATACACCGTAATTTAGAAGCCTGGAAGTTCCTTGAGTTTGAGTGACCCCAGGTGAGTACCCTGATGTATCTGGTCTACTAATTTCTTACCTAGTCTTCAAAGAAGAATTAAATTTTCTCTTTTAGTCTTAGCCCAGTCTCCTTTATAATATAATTTAGCCATTTTTGTAAATACTTTAAATCTTCCTCTGAATACTCCAGTTTATCTGGTAGGGATAGATCCATGTGTGTAACCAGCTCTTGCATTGTTTCTCAGGCTGCTTGCTTTAAATCTCGATCTGATAATTGGTTTCCTTTTGAAATCAGATCAGTCCCCTTTTGGTGTCGCAAGACATGCATAACAGCCACCTCTTTTGGGTCCCAATATTTCTCTTCTTTTTTAATTCCTTTTCCTTCTGCTGTTAATAGGCTCCTTACTTTGTAAGTAGCTCCATGTATATGGAGAGTAGCAAAGACATACCTGTGGTCCGTATTGATGTTGGTGGTTTTACCTTTAGCCATCTGCAGTGCCTTAGTGATTTCAATCAGTTCTGCTTGTTGTGCCGAAGTTCCATGTGGCAGGGTGCTGCCCAGAATTCCTGCTCAGGATAAACTACCACAGCCCTCACATACCTCACATACCTCTTTCCATGAACAGAGTCATGTCTGCATCTGGGAAGAGCATGTCTCTGAGATCCAGTCTTATTCCTGTGACTTGGTTTAGGACCTCCGCACAGTTGTGTGGATGTTCAGCCAGCTCCTCTGGGAGCAGTGTGGCTGGATTTAGCACCACTTGTGGCTGTGAGATCACTCTTGGTTTGTTGAGGAGGAGGGCCTGATACCCGGTCACTCGGGTGTTCACCATCCATCAGTCAGTTGGAGTCTACGAAGGTCCGCGATAGCGTGTGTGGTGGTCAAGATGAGATTTTTGACCTAATGGTCTAGCATTATATCTCATTTGGTTAAGACCTACATGTCCAACGAATTTAATTCCATTTGTCATTCAAGCAACCCTTCACAGTTTCAGGTTACCAAAGACTTTGGAAGCCACTTTAACAATTACCCATTAAAACCTTGAGACAGACAAATAACTATCTCCACTTCAGATGCCATGCTCTCCCTCAAACAAGGGGGAGGGGCTAGGCAGTCCACATCAGGCCAGAGAAGGCAAAGAATTCCCCAAAACAAAGGGGGTTTCGGCAGCTGCTGGGGAATATTTTTTAAAGTCTTTGGCTCAAGGTCGGTTCATCCCACAGTGCCAGTTCTGCTTACCAAAAGTGGTCCATTAGGCACTCATATTCCATGCTCAGCTCCAATGAGCATCAGCATGGGCACCTTAACTCACTCTTAGACTAACCCCAGTTGGCTACAGTCATAGCCCTTAACACACGAAATGAGTGAGTGAGAAGCCTCACATCTATTATGAAGAACAGAGAGATGAAAGTCAGAGTCCCTTTACTCTCTGCTTGCCCCATTCCTTCAAACATAACAAACAATACAACAGACAACAAAAGGACCAGACAAAGACAACCGTAGGCCAAACGATTCTTACCCATAACCTGCCACTGGTGGGGGCTTTCTTTATCCCCTGATCGCCTAGGAGGACTCGAACCCCCAAACCGCCCAGGGGGACTTGAACCCCCTGAATGTCTAGGGGTACTCGAACCCCCCTGACTATCCAGGGGGACTCGAACCCCCTGGAGTTCACCTAGGGGTATTTGAACCCCCTCTAACCGCAAAGGGGAACTCAAGCCCCCTGACCATCTAGGGGGACTCGAACCCCCTGTCCACCCAGGGGGACTTGAACCCCCATACAATCTACCAGCAGAGGATGGGGCATCTCCGCATCCACACCAGCTCTGGGGAGCATGGCTGCTGCCAACTTCTACCAGTGGGCCATAGCCTGAAGCTCCATGCAGGATCCCATGATCTTACCTCCAGAGGCTTTTCCAAAAATTCCAATGCTGTTTCAGTTCTCATCATTTGAATTCGGGTGGCCCTCCAAAGATAGGGTCCTTATTCAAAGGAGCGAGACTGATACAAAGTGAAGTTCAAGCAAACGTTAATTTTGTACAAAGCATCGAGAATCATATTGACCGGTCAGGGCCTTCTCTTGCAAAGAGGCGACCACTCCCAGCCTCACAGACTAACATTTATAGCGGTAGTTTAGCCAGGCTATACAGAGTTGGCCAATGAGATAACAATACAGAAAAAACTGCACAGTCGTGCTAAGTCTGCTACACCAGAAAAACAAAAATGCTAGGTAACACATGGGTGGACAATTGGATCTCAATTTACCCTAGTAGATATATGCGTGCCCCTCTAATGGGATGTCTTCTCCTGGCCTGATTCACCCTTGTATCTAGGCTTTGAGAGTAAGCTCCTCTGGGAGGAGTAGGGTCAATTTAGTTTACTGCATGGGTTCAATATAAGTTTACTGCTGAAACACAAAATGACTCCCTCTGGCCTAGCGGCCCTTATAACGAGTACTTGTAGCGTCTCTAGAAATCGAGCCAAAATGACTTCCAAATCTTCAAAACTGACGATGTACCAAAGGCAGATTCTACATCCTAGAACCTTAGGTCCAGAATGGACTCATGTACTTGGAGTCCACAGGAGCAAGCATGGAGCATGTTGGAAAAGACCCATAGCCCAAGTGAAGCCATCTAAAAGACGTCCGTACCCGTTTCAGGAAGACAACTTGTATCTTCAAAAGGACGCATTGAAGAGGATTCAAATGTCAAAGAACCTGGAGCATTCCCACAGGGTCCTGCAGATACCCTCTGGAGAAGTACATGTAGATGTGACAGCACAAGCCTGCTTTCACCCTCTCATGAACATCCCCCAAATGGTTTCATGGGATAAGCAAACAGTGCCTCTTGTGGAAGATGGGCGTGTTCTAATGGAGGCAGCAGAAGATGAACAGTGGGACAACAAAGGGCCATTAGAGAGCCACAGACAGCGTATGCTACAGGTTGGTGAGGATATTCAGGAAGACAAGGAACTGGAGAATGAACATTGGAGCTCTGAGCGAAGGTCTGGCATTTGAGGATGGTGGGAGGTTCTCTGAACCTGGCTGCCTTCCATAGAGATCTAGGTCCAAATTAAAGAAAACATCCCCTGGCCACAGTCAATCCTTGTACCCCGGTTATGTTTTTGTCTTTTTGTCAAACAATGCACATGCACATATTTGACAGAGAGACAGAGAGATCACAATCAGGGTGTAGAGCTGGAGAGGGAAAAGCTGACTTACCCCTGAGCAGGGAACCTGAGAACAGAGTCGATGCCAAGACCCTGGGATCATGAGTTGAGCTGAAGGCCGCCTCTGAACTGATAGGCACAATCCATGACACAACCTTTGACTTCTGAATATGTCCTAGTTCTAGACGTGAACCACTGCTCTGTCATTGTTCACAAATGCAGGGGAAATGGATTTTGGCTTGGGCTGGTGTTGCTTGAGCTATCTGGCCTGCTTCGAGAGCTGGTATAGTTTGTCCTCTTGAGGTAAGTGACTTGGCTATGTACAAACTACACTCCCACGCATATTTAGGTAAAGAGAATTCCTCCATTGATAGCTTTTGCAGAGGGAATGAAACTATGTCTTGTTGTTCTATGCTTCTGTGGATGGTGATGTGAGTCCTCCTTGCCTCTGAATCTGGATCTCTGTTTCTGCTCCCAGATGAGGGACAGTTTTAGCTCTGAATTCTCAAATCCATGTTCAGCCCTCTTTTTTTTCTCTCACTCCTACTTCTCCTACAATAAGCACCTCTTTCTATTCCTTGGAGTCAATGACTTTCCTAAGCTCATTGTCATGTTTCATCATTCTTCCTTCTTTCTTTGGATTTGTTTCCTTATTTACCAATCCTTTTCTGCCAGGTCAAAAATTTGGTCCTTTGCTTCTGCCAGCTTCTTGGACTTTTCCTTCAGTCTGCTACCAATCTTTTAATGATGATTCTAAATGTTATTTAGAGAGACATTCTGTTCTTAATATATTTCAAATATTCTACACAAGGCAAAGTGGATCCAAGTAATCTGTAGGCAAAATAAGATTTTAGAGAAGTATATATTTCCAACAGTATTTATAAAATATTACCTTTATGTAAGGCATCATCCTGGACTTTGTGGAAAACACACAAAGGAGTAAGAAGTGGCCCTTCAAGAAACATATACAATATCAAGGTTTAACATGAAGCAGCATGTCTTCTCTAAGTAAAAAAACATTGTACCAACTGACTTTACTGAAACTTTATATTTATTGCTCTCGTTTTAGGTCATAGTGTCCTTCTGCATGCAGGCTGCTACAACGGACATGATATAGACTGAATAGCTTATAAAGAACAGGAATTTATTTCTCACAGTTCTAGAACTGAGAAGTTCAAGATTAAGGAATGGGCAGATCCAGGGAGAGCCCACTTCCTCATAGATGGCTATCTTCTCACTGTAAACGTACATGATGAATGAATCAAGAGAACTCTCTGGGGTCTCCTTTAAAAGGACTGTAATCCCACTTATAACCTAATCACCTCCCAAAGGCCCCTATGCTTTAATACTATCACTTCCAGAGTTAGATTTTGTAATATGATTTTGGGAGACATAAACATTCACACCATAGTATATATAAACAAAAGAGACACAAAAACAACAAACAAAAATTATTTTAACTACCTATTATTTTCAACTACATAAAATTTTAATTTGTTTCTATATAATATTAAATAACTCATTTGAGTGATTCACTTATATCCAATGCATCTGAGTGCAATTAAATCTGCTTACCCAACATATCCAGCAGCATATTTCTTCAGACTATCCCATTCCCCACCTTACAGGATTTACCACAATTAGAAGACAGGGGATAGAGGATAGATAGATAGATGTATACATAAACACACTTGTACATACACATATGCATATTTTTTCCTGTTAATGATACTCATGCAAATAAAATTTAAGCTCAAGGAAACCTGTCTTGTGTGTTACTTAATATCCAGTTTTTAGTCAACATCCAAAAACAAATAATCCAATAAAAACATGGATAGAAGACATGAACAAGTGTTTCCACAAAGAACACATTCAAATGTTCAGTAGATACATGAAAAGATGTCCATCATCATGTATCATCAGGAAATTGCAAAGCAAAACTAGAAAGAGATACCACCTCACACCTGTCAGAATGGCTAACATCAACACTACAAGAAACAAAAGGGGTTGGAGAGGATGTGAAAAAGTAACACTTGTGGGGGCTGCCTGGGTGGCTCAGTGGGTTAAGCCTCTGCCTTCAGCTCAGGTCATGATCTCAGGGTCCTGGGATCAAGTCCCACATTGGGCTCTCTGCCAGGCATGGAGCCTGCTCCCTCCTCTCTCTCTCTACTTGTGATCTCTCTCTGTCAAATGAATAAAATCTTAAAAAAAAAAGAAAAAGTAACAATTGTGAACTGTTGGTGGTGATGCAAACTGATACAGCCATATTTGAAAACAGTATGGAATTTCCATAAAATTTAAAAATAGAAGTCCTTTGTGATCCAACAATCCTGTTGGTGTGTATTTACCCAATGAATTTAAGAAAACTTATTCAAAGGGATGCTGGCACCCCTATGTTTATAGCAGCATTATTTGTAAAGCTAAGATATGGAAAGAACCCAAGTATCCATCAATTGATTAATAAATAAAGAATAAGTGGTATGTATATACAATGGAATATTATTCTGCCATAAAAAAGACAGAAATCTTGCCATTTGCAATAACATGGCTGGAACTAGACAGTATAATGCTAAAAGTGAAATAAGTCAGAGAAAGACAAATACCTTTACTCATATATGGAATAAAAGTAACAAAACAAACAAGCAAAGGGGGAAAATAATAACACATAGAAAGAGAAACAAAGCTAGAAACAGACATTTCATAACGGAGAACAAACTGATGGTTACTTGAGAGGATCTGAAAGGAGTGATGGATTAAATAAGTGATGGGGGTTAATTAGAGCACTTGTCATGATGAGCACCGAGTGCTATATGTTATATTGTACACATGAAACTAATACAACCATATATGTTAACTAACTGGATTTCAAATGAAAATTTTTTAATATCCCAGTTTTTAGCTCACATTCTGGCTTACAAAAGGGATTTAGTCAGGAATTTGGAGATTAGTTAATGAACAAATAAGGGGTGAACAGGCAGTTGTTAGATAAAATTACTATCCTTTCTGGCATGACTTATACCTTTTATCTAGAATTAATTTTAGCACTTTAGACTCTTCCTATTTTATTTTGAGTCATTAAACAAAAATTTCCTCAAAGGACCTTAGACTCCTTCCAATTTGAGCAACAGTGTGAGAGAGGAAATGGTGTCCAGGAGGGAAAAAAAAAAAAAGATAAAACTACTTTGTTTACTAGTGAATGCATAGTTCTTCCACAGAAGAAGCTCTAAATGGTCATGGCTCCAGCTTTATATGTGTTCAGTCATATGTTCAGAAGTAGGTAACACTATCAAAAAATATTAAGCATCTGAGATTATTTTCCCTTATTTGAAAGCTGGTGTATGAGTCTGCCGTGGTTTCTTGGGTGTTGATAGAAGACGCAGACTCATGGTTCAGAAATAATATAGTTTATTATTCACAGCATTAGGGGTAGCCAGAATATTAACAGTATTTGTGTTTGTGGGTGTTTCTGTGTTTGTGTGTGTGTGTGTGTGTGTGTGTGTGTGTGTAGGGGTGGGAGTTATATATCAGTTCTGAGCCTCAGTTCCCACAAGAAGAATCAAAACAGAGGCAGATAATATTTGCAAACACAACAGGTTAAGTTAAAAAAAAAAAGATACTATTTCTGTCCTCCAAGTCTATTCAATACAACCATCTTCAAAGGATGGTCTAGAACAAATAATAAATGCAGAAATGTAAGCAACCAATTGAAAAGTGTCTCCCAAGAAACACACTTTGAGAGTCTTCCTTTGACAAAAATACTATAGGATATTACATGAATCAGGTGCATTGAATACTGGAAGGTTAAAATTACAAGGGACCAAATATTTTTAAGCAGACTGGCATCCAGTAGAGTTCAAATAGGTTTTATAAGATTGAGGAAAGAAGCCATCAAAACCTGGGCCCAGGGGTGCCTGGGTAGCTCAGTGGGTTAAGCCTCTGCCTTTGGCTCAGGCCATGATCTCAGGGTCCTGGGATCGAGCTCTGCATCAGGCTCTCTGTTCAGCAGGGAGCCTGCTTCCCCCTCTCTCTCTGCCTCTCTGCCTACTTGTGGCCTCTGTCTGTCAAATAAATAAATAAAATCTTAAAACAAAACAAAACAAAACAAAAAACCTGGGCCCAATTTTCCCAAAAGTATGATTCTGATTCTAGTCTCTATGATGTTATCCCTTGAAGACAATGTCTCTAATTGAGTTGAATTAGTTTACTAAAGAGCATACCCCCATTTGTTGTAGGAGATGAACAATATGCAAGAGGCAAAATGCCACATGGAAGCCACCTGGTCTTCAGTGGAATATAGAATCAGTTCCTTTGGGATGAATTTGTTCCACATTTGACTTCCCACTTAAGGGAAAATAAGAGTGCCTTCCAATAGATTTTAAATAGGAAATGACAACGGAAGCTTATACAAGATTATAAAATGGGAAATTTCATTTAGATAAGCAATAATTTCAAAGTCATCTTCTTAATATTACAGACTCTTCACATAATCATAATTTTATTTTGGTATTATATGGTAATTTCAAATATAGTAAATATAAAGAATTTACCTCTGTAATTATAGCGATTCTGGTCGTAGTTTAATGGCAACAAAACTTCAAGTTAGAAGTATGGTCTACCAATTATGAATACATTTGGAAATGGTGTGTCATCTTCACTCCACTTGTCTCACTAAAACAGTGAGCCAAAAAAAGTAGGTCCAAGCTGTTTACTATGGTCAAAATGAGTTGCTTTTGCACTTGGTAAAGAAGCAGTCATATTTTGGAAGAAGAAACTGAGGCTATTAATATTTTCAACTTATTTTCAGAAAAGGAAAGAAAGGATAATCTAAGCTAAAGCCAAAATCTTACACAAGGTGGCAGGAGAATGATCTTTTCCCAGATAAAGGGTTTTTCAACTTAGCCATGTTAGGAGGAAGAAGAGATGAGACATTGTGGACTTGACTAACGTTTGTACACTGTTCAAAAAGTTTTCAAAATAATGTGTATTATTTTTCTTCTTTTAGTTGAGACAAAAACAAACAAACAAAAAACCACTAATGAGCTTACTCTTAAAAGGAGGTAAACAAGAAACTAGCAAAGATTGAGTGTTAGGTATTGTCCCCCTCTCCTTTTTTTTTAAATTATGTTATGTTAGTTACCATACAATACTTCATTATTTTTTGAAGTAGTGTTCCATGATTCATTGTTTGTGTAAAACACCCAGTGCCCCATGCAATATGTGCCCTCCTTTATACCCATCACCAGGCTCACCCATCCCCACATCCTTCTCATCTTTAAAACCCTCAGTTTGTTTCTTGGAGTCCATAGTTTTTCATGTTTCATTTCCCCCTCCAATGCCCCCACTTCATTTTTCCTTTCCTTCTCCTAATGTCCTCCATGCTATTCCTTAGGTTCCACAAATAAGTGAAACCATATGATGATTGACTTTCTCTGCTTGACTTATTTCACTTAACATAATCTCCTCCAGTCCCATCCATGTTGATGCAAAAGTTGGGTATTCATCCTTTCTGATGGCTGAGTGATATTCCATTGTATCCATAGATCACATCTTCTTTATCCGTTTGTCTGTTGAAGGGGATCTTGGCTCTTTCAACAGAATGGCTATTGTGGACATTGCTGCTATGAACACTGGGGTGCATATGGCCCTTCTTTCCAGTAAAATAGAGCTAGCCTATGACCCAGCGATTGCACTACTGAGTATTGACCTCAAAGATACAGATGTAGTGAAAAGAATTAGGTATTGTTAAAGCACAAATGCAGGGGATAGAAGTTATGGTACAGAAGAGGGAAGGGCAACCATATGGCAGAGTAGAATAAAGTAGCTCAGGAAGAAATTAGTCATATCCAGATATTGTAAGGCATGTGGGGTTGGCAGGGAGAGCATGAGAAATCATGAGAGAAGAGAGAGAAAATGGACCAGGCAGGAGGGTTTATAACATTTTAACATCTAAGGTAAGCATATGCAAAGCAGAATAGGGAAAGAAATAAAAGTTTTTATAAGACTCAATACATAAGGAATAACGTGGAGGACACTGGGAGATGGAGAGAAGTGTGCTGGGGGAAATCGGAGGGAGAGACAAACCATGAGAGACTGTGGACTCTGAGAAACAAACTGAGGGTTTTGAAGAGGACGGTGGCAGGTGGTTGGGTGAGCCCAGTGGTGGGTATTAAGGAGGGAATTTATTACATGAAGCACTGGGTGTGGTGCATAAACAATGAATTTTGGATCCCTGAAAATAAACTAAAAGAAAAAAAAGACTGACTACAGACATGGACCTCAGTGTAACACAGATATGGAACTCACTGGAATACCAGCCACTTCCCACTGACACACACAGACTATGATAATAATAAATAATAATGCAATTAAGAAAATTGCCTGCCAAATAATTTTTCCTCTTTTTTATTTTTATGATTATTATTTTTATTTTATTTTTAAAGTTTTTATTTAAATTCCAGTTAGTTCAAATAAGGTTAATATTAGTTTCAGGTGTACAATATAGTGATCAACACTGCCATACAACGGCTTAAATAAAAAAATGAAAAAAAAATTTTTTTAAAGATTTTATTTTTAAAAACCTCTACACCCAAGGTGAATTTCAAACGTACAACCCCAAGATCAAGAGTTACATATTTTACTGACTGATCCAGCCAGGCACCCCAACAAATAAAAATTTTATAAAATTGTTGAGTTTGTGGGAGTCTCATTTGCTCAGTCAGTTAAGTGTCTGCCTTTGGCTCAGATCATGATCTCAAGAGTCCTGGGATCGAGCCCCATATTGCTCATGCGCTCTCTCTCTCTCTCTCTCTCTCTCTCTCTCTCTCTCTCTGGCTTTTGCTCTTAAATAAATAAATAAAATATTTTTTAAAAAAATTGTTGAGTTTGTTTAACTAGTTTTAAACTAGTAGACAGAGATGAAGATAAAGTATGATGTCATGGCAGGGAAAAATACAACTTACACGTTTTAAAAATAAAATGTGCAATGCAAGTTACATCACTTCTTTTATCACCACACAGGGACTTTCCCTACTGAGTTGTTGTAATGTAAGGACCTATTTTATATTTTTATATTTTAGCAAGAGGCTTCCATTGAGGTTAACCCTGAAACTGTCTTTGCTCCCCTTCCCCTAGGGGTTTCACTTAAAAACAAGACCTGGAAATCAGCTCCAGGTAACAAAGCCCATATACAAGGGTGGGTCAGGCCAGGTGGAGACATCAATCAGCGGGAGGGGGGGGGCGGTGTTTGCATATTGTCTCCCTAGATACTAAGGAGTATGCCCCACTCCTCTGCCCTTTGGGAACCGTTTTGGCACCAATCCTAATCAAGGTGTAATAGGCTGGGTCAAATGTCTATACTAGGGTAAATTGAACCTCAATTGGTCACCTAGCCTCACTGTGGAGTTTCCTGTGTGTGTTAAAATCTCATTGGTCACCTGTGCGTGGCCAGGCCTGACTTCATGGCCTTTGCCCTTAAAAGCTAGACTGTGAAACAGTGAAGGGTTGCCTTCTCTCATAAGAGGTGTGGCTCTGAACGTTCGGTTAGATTCTTGATGCTTGGCATGAAATAAGGCTTTGCTTGACCTTCGCTTTACATCAGTCTCGCTCCTTTAATCATAGACCCATTATTGGGGCATAACAGTATTAATCTTATAAGTCCACAATGCATCCATCATCCATTCTACCCCTTAACATTCCCCTTTGGACAGACCCATGATCTAGAACAAGCCTTATTTTATAGTGCCTTGTAGGAGATTTTTGCTGCTGCCTAAATTGCCTACTTTCCTCTCACCATTACCACAGAAATTGGGTCCACTGAAACAAAGGGGTAGTGTAAGAAATTAACAACTTCCATAAATCTCTTTAAATCATAAAGTATAAGATAGTGATACCTTTTTTTCTGCCACATAACCAATTCTTGCAAGAATAAGGTCATATAAGAGAATTTACAACACATGCTAGCATTATCCTACTGGACCCAGATCATTTGTATGTTTCTCTGTCTCTGAGAAATGTAGTTATTTACATGACTGAAACCTACAAATTGTTTGATATGACTACTAATATCACCTACATTATTTTAAAGCCTGTTTAAGGCTTCTGAAATACATAGGTTTTGTAAACACTTATTAAGCATCTTGTATATATCAAACACTTTAAAAATCTCTGCTTTAAAAACAGAACAAAAAAACTCTACCTCAATGGAACTTTGAGTCTGAAAAAGATACAGGCAATATACAAGGCAACAGATAGAATAATTACATATTTGATTATATACTCCGAGGATGTCACATTAAATTGATATGAAAATGATGAGAAGGATCTGGATTTCTTGTCAAAATTTTTTGCCTTAAAAAGAAATTGATATTTAGGGAAAGTTGTTACTGAAAGAGGTCCTGTGTCAACCAAAAATGTTAAACCATGATCTGAATAAATTTTCCAGTTGTGATCATTGCTTTGTTTAGCTGTCTTATATTAAGACTGAATTTAGTAATTCAGTCTCAGATTTCAGTAAGTCTTTTTTTTAATGATTTTATTTATTTATTAGAGAGAGAGAGAGGGAGGGGCAGAGGGAGAGGAAGAACCAGACTCCTTGCTGAGCAGGCAGCTGATGCAGGACTGGATCCTAGTACCCTGGCATCATGGCCTAAGCTGAAGGAAGACACTTAACCAACTGAGCCACCAGGCACTCTAGACTGTAAACTTCTTAAAGGTAAAAAAGTTTATTCTTCTAGAAGTTCCACAGACATTTCTAACATCCATAAGAAAGCATGTACTGATGTAAAATGCCAGCAAATCAAATTATTTAGAAAAGAAAGAAAGAAAGAAAAGATATATCTGGATAAAGAGAAAAACAGAAAATCTAATAATACATTGAATTATTAGAGCAAAGAGTGGAGGAAGAGAAAATAAATATGAAATAGAGATTTCCACTAAAAGAAAAAATTGAATAAGGCAGGAGATTTAGAAAATTATTATGACAGACTTGAGAAAAAATAAAATAGGAGTTTTTAGAAAAAAGCAATGAATGAAAAGGTAAATTGTTCCTACCTCTATAATATTAGCTGTTTGTTGTTGTTGTTGTTGCTAATTTACCTATTTAAGCTAATAAACAAAGAAAGGTTTCATTTAGGGATAAGGTTTCTATATATATATATATTTTTTTTTTCCCATTTAGGGATAAGGTATATATATATATATATATATATATATATATATATATATATATTTTATTGTTAGAAAATGTGTCACAGAAAGTGTTTAAACTTTAAGATACAGATGCAACATGTAAAAAACTACATTGTTTGAACGTCTAATTTGTAAATGCTGTTAGAGGAAACTTGGTGGAAATGTCCTTATGTGGTTGTGTTTCTGGAACTAAGTATATTTATTAATAAGGAATAGTTTAAAATTATGAAATGACCAGGAGTGGACAATTTTCCTAATCCTATCAGCTCTTTGCAGCTCTTTTATTAGCCCCCTTCAGGAATACCAGCTTTATTTATCTAATTAAATTTTATATTAATATGCTTTTGACTTTTGGCCTTTCTCTTCATTCTGTTCTTTTTTTTCCCGTAAATTACATGTTTCTGCTTAACAGCTACTATCAATTCTTTGATATGAATTCTCAGCATCAATTTACTAACTCCAGAGATGAAGCAGCATCAATATTTAGAAGCGAAGAATACAAAGCCTTGGGCATCTGGATGGCTCAGTCAGTTAAGCATCTGCCTTTGACTCAGGTGGTGATCCCAGGGTCGTGGGATGGAACCCCAGTTTGAACTTTCTGCTCAGCTGGGAGCCTACTTCTCCCTCTCCCTCTGCCTGCAGCTCCCTTTGCTTGCGTTCTCCCTCTCTTTGTCAACTAAATAAAATAAAGTAAAATAAAATAATGTAAACAATACATTTATTTATTTATTAAAATGCAATTATTACACAATACATAATGTATTGCATAATTATAATAATGATTAAATGATTTATTAAATATTTATATTAAATATATCGATTTAATTAAATAACTATTTTTTAGAATTTAAAATATTTCAAATTTAGATTGTTAAATATTAAATCATTAATTTAATAAATAAATATCTAAACATAATTAAATAAAATTATTTATTAAAATAAATAAAATAATGTTGTCATTATCTGAGCATGTATTTTTAAATAGTCTAAAAACAACCATCTAATAAAGTCTAAATACATTGAGATCAGATATTTATACAAGTTAACCCAGACACTCAACCCACAGACAGTTTCAAAACATTTGTTTTTTTTAAAGATTTTATTTTTTTATTTGACAGAGAGAGATCACAAGTAGGCAGAGAGGCAGGCAGAGAGAGAGAGGAGGAAGCAGGCTCCCTGTGGAGCAGAGAGCCTGATGCGGGACTCGATCCCAGGACCCTGAGATCATGACCTGAGCCGAAGGCAGTGGCTTAACCCACTGAGCCACCCAGGCGCCCCTCAAAACATTTGTTTTTATCTACTACTCAAAATACGATTGTAATGTATTTATTTATAACTTTGACATAGCAAGGAAACTTGGAGGAAAAGGAGACATTTGCTTTTAATATTTGAAAATTATTTTGTTGATTTAAAAAAAATAAAAACCTTAACACATGAGCATTTCTTCTTAAATAACACTGTGAAGTTTCTGAGTCGCATTCTATTAAAAGTGCTGATAAAATGGCCTCAGTTACTCATTTAAATTATCAGCTGAATGGGTAACAAATGAAGTAGAGAGCTTTTTAATTATTTATGAATGTATTGCTTGTGGATGGAGTGCCACAGAGTCACCTCTCTTTTTGGCTTTGTTTTGTGAGCAGCAGTGGAATCTATGAATGAGATTAAACATAAGGACATTCACAGAAATTCTTAATGAACTTCTGGGGAAGGGCAATAAGTGCAAGGAAAAACTGCAGCAAGACTAATTGCAAATTTCAAGTGGTCATTGCTTAATTATAGAAGCTTTTAAGTTCAAGTAATATATCTTTTTTATGAGCCTATCATATTGTATTAATTACCACAAACTGCACTCTTGAACACTTATCTTTTCACATATTTCTTATTCTTAGTACTTAAAATTACCCTTATGATTGATAAGTAAATGGATTTTACTGACAATGCATTTATTTACATAAATAAATAATGCTGTTTATATATATAAAAACAATTGAATATGTGTATGTGTTCAATGAAATTTTTTTTCAAATTAACATCTTAATTCTACCACATTGGTTACAAATAGATATAGACTTTATAGATTCATCAAATATTTTATTCTCAAATTTATATCTCCTTTGTGAAGTAAATGAAACTGTATATATTAAATATAATCCTATCACATGTAACAGTTACTAGTGCATCCCAGGACATACATAGGTCAGGTCCTACTCAAGGCATCACGGATAACTGGATTTAACTTTCTATCCTGGGAGTCTTCTGTATATTTCTGTGGCTTTTATACTACAATCAGGAGGAAGAATTCTTTTGCTAAAGGCTTCCAAATCACTATGTGAGTAGATTATTTGTAGACTAGTGATATAATATTATAGTTTAATATGTAAAGCATGATAAAATAAAATGCTATTGCCATATTTAATTTATTCAGAAAAGCATTCATTTAGTTATCAAGCATTCATTTGCTTTTTTTTTTTTAAAGATTTTATTTATTTATTTGACAGACAGCACAAGTAGACAGAGAGGCAGGCAGAGAGAAAGGAAGGGAAGCAGGGTCCCTGCTGAGCAGAGAGCCTGATGTGGGGCTCTATCCCAGGACTCTGGGATCATGACCTGAGCAGAAGGCAGAGGCTTTAACGCACTGAGCCACCCAAGAGCCCCAAGCATTCATTTTCTTTATACAGAAGAGATAGAACAATATTATATAGTAGAAAATACAGTAAATAATCTAGAAACCTTGATCATTGTGTTTTGGCAATTTTAGAACCTAAAATTAGCTAAAGCTCAAGTGCAAGTTATATTTGTATCCTAGGAGGAAATGTTAATTAAAAGTTTGTTTATTACCATAGTTTAACACTTCAACAAAATGATAATGAGTCAAAAATTAATGAATATATGAAGTATACAATAAAAACAATAATCTTGAGTGTATGTGACTGACTGTAGGTACTGATAGGCTAGAAATCAAAGGGAAGGTATCTATAGGGTTTGTTCAGTTCCATGCTCATCAGATTAATAGGCTTTCTCATATTGCTTCCTTCATCACATTAATTTGTCTAATGAAGTTTTCAAGAGTTAAAGACAGTGATAGGTTCATGGCTGGAGAGAAGGTACAGAATCTAAGATAGTTCAGCAGTGCTTATTATTTAAGAGAAAGAGCATGGGAGGTGAGGGGTGGAAGGAAAGGGATAAGAAGAGAGAATCTTAAGCAACCTCCTTGCCCAGCACAGAGCCTAAAGGGGCTTCATCTCATCGCCCTGAGATAACAACCTGAGCTGAAATCAAGAGTCAGATGCTTATCTAATTGAGTCACCCAAGTGCACCATTTTTTTCCCTGTATCTTTATTTTCATCTCTTTCTGTAACTGAGTTTCCCTTCAAAATCAGGACTTGCATACACAACCTAAATAATTATTTTGGGATTTGATCACGTGGAAGAGGAGAGAATGAGAAGAGCTAAGTGGTCCAGGAGAAACATATAGGAGTTCAGACTGAGTGGATTATGATTGTGGACAACTGAGCATCAATCCTAATGCACAGAATACATCTCAGAATTATTTTCCTGAAACAAGAAAGAATCTGTTTAACCCACTGGCTTCTGCATCCTATCCACAGTGGTTAAAATTCATCCCAGAAGTAATTAATGTCCCTGACTTTTCTATTACTGAGCATGAGAGAGGAGCTGAGTGGGCTTGGTCAGTGTCCCACCTAATGAAAGGCAGAGCAGATTCAGGCAAATATATATATATATATATATTAGTTCTTTCCAAATTAGATTTAATGGGATTCTGTTTTTCATTCATGAATTCATTTTACATTTTATATTTTATCGATTTTTCTAAGCTTTGGCCAATATTCACTGCATTTTTGAATAGCTTTTATCTATTATTGTAAATCATTTTTCTGCTACATTTGTTTAGTCATGATTATCCATTTCTTCTTCCAAGTTTTTCAGATATGTGATATCAATTTCCAAATAAATTATTTAAAATGTTTATTTTTTATACTAAACTTCTATGAAAAACATTGATATATGTATTATGGCATATTGTTCCCCTTTCAACTTATTTTTTAAAATGTGAATGTGCCTTGGCAAATATATATTGTTTCATTTTATGTTTATGTAGATTCTTCATAATTTTCCCAAGTTCATTGGCTTATGGTTTATATTTTTTTAATAATTTTCCTACTGCCAATTAATAGATTTTTTCCTTTACCTTGTCTAAGTTGCTATTGCCATTATAAGTAAAAAGCATCTGGAAATTTATATCCCTGTCCAATTTCCTCAAATCACTCATTATTTTCAGGATCTAGTTGGATTTTCTTACAGGTTCCAGGTGGACAAGCTTTTGAACTGGTGCTAATTATTATTTGTTTGTTTCTGGCTTCCTGCATTTACCAGCTTAGGGATCATTTTTAACAATTATGATGAAATGAGGCATCATATTCTTATTCTCAACTTCATTAATAATGATATTAGTGTAACATGTCCTACAAGATAATAATAGATACATGTAAAATAATTTCATTGACCAAAAAAGTGGTGGAAAATGTAAATAAAACACAGTGGCAGCCAACTAGTCATTTCAAGTTGAGCTATTTTTTCCCCCTTTATCTCCCTGTCTCTTTAATTTCCTGTAGCACTTTCCTACAAAGTATTTTAAGGTGTATTATATGCACATACATAGAGATCATCATGGAGTCTAAATCTAATAATTCCTTGTCAGTTTTAAATATTTTAAGTATTGTTCATTCCTATGTCAGTTGTCTAGTAACTTTTTCTCCACACTGCACTTAATTGCAAGGAAATATTTAAATTTAATATAAATTAATTAATCACTTTAATAAATATTTTTACCTTATGGATTAATCTTTGATGCTTATTTCTTAATTTTTTTTAACTTTTAAAATTTTATTTATTGAGAGAGAGACTGAGAGAGAGAGAGAACAAGCACAAGCAGGGGAAGCTGCAGAGGGAGAGGGAAAAGAAGAAGCAGGTTCCCCACCAAGCAGGGAGTCAAGCTCAGTCTCAGGGCCTTGGGATCATGATCTGAGGTGAAGGCAGAGGCTTAGCTGACTGAGCCACTGAGTCTAATTGTTATCTTTGATATTTAAGGAAATACTTTATCATCTCTAATTGATCCCCTATGTCACAAATACAGTTTTCTCTATGGTGCTATTAATTTTATTGTCTTCAAATGAGATTCTTTTTCTAGAAGCATTTTTAATCAGCCTCTTAGGTCTATAATTTAGTTTTTATACATTTCACTTAGTATTTTATTTTATCTTCATCATCTCTGAGTATTCCTGACCAGTACTCATTGGTCAAATCTTTCTTATTAATCTATTCCAAAAATTTGTTTGTTTCTATAATATTTTGTTATGACTGCTGTCGTTCTTAGGTTTTGCCTTTATATTCTTTTTGTTTTGTTTTGTTGTTTTATGCTTTGGTGTTTTTGTTGTATTGTTTTGTTTTTCTTTTGAATTAATACAATTAAACCTTTAGATTTTTTTCATACCTTTAATTATTGTCACTTATTTTCACAAATGATATTACCGTAGTACAGTAATTCTAAATATTTCTGAATTAGCTGTATTATTTCTTTTTAGGTATAAAGTTAACTTCCAGTTACATGGACTTAATATTTTGGTCATTCTATTCTAGTTTTATTGCCTTATCATTGGAAAATATAGCCTGATACTTAACTCTAGGGAATGATGTGGGAGAGCTAGGTTCTTGTCTCTTGGAGTCAAAGAAGGAATCTCGTGGGCAATGGAGAGTGAGGAAGTGACAGAATTTTATCAAGTGAATATATAGAAAAAGCTCTCACAACTAAGAGGGGTCCCCACACAGTTAACAATGAGTGCCTTCAGGGTTTATTTTTTATAAAAAGGTAACCAGGCAACTTTAATCCTTTTAACATCTCTATCAATAACTCCTGCAATGGCTTACCTCCTTTTGAGGGTCTGATTATTCTTTTTTGGTTACAGGTGTTTATCATAGAGACACCCACCCCACATGACCCACTCCATACACCTAGGGCAGGGTGGTTCTCCATCCCACATGCCTAGATCAGGGTGCTCTTCCCGGGGTAGGGTGGTCCAATTTATCTCTTTACCACATCACATTTTGGGGATTTCTGAGAGCCTGTTCACAAAGTTCCCTATGGATCTCTTCCTCCCTAGCCCCACCTGTCCGTTACTCATTTTGAGAGTTGATATTACCAAAGTACTGTAATTCTAAAAATTTCTGAATTAGCTGTATTATTTCTTTTTAGGTATGAAGTTAACTTCCAATTATATGAATTTAATATTTTGGTCATTGTTTTCTAATTTTATTGCCTTATTCTTGGAAAATATAGCCTGATATTTAACTCTAGGAATTTATTGGCATATACTTCTGGCCTAAATAATGGCCTGTTTGTGTAAATGTTCAACTTATGCTTATATACTTACTGAAGACTATTGTTTTGGGGTCAGGATGGCTACATTTATTAATAGATCAGGACTATTAGATTCTCTAAATTTTGATGTCTCTTAATTTAATCTAATTAAATTATCAGTTAATGAAAGAAGTTAAATTTTTTATGTACTACTGCATCTAAACTTATCAAAGTCTTTTGCTATTATTAGACAAGTATGTCATCCTGTTTTTATACCAAGTCTTACATTTAAAAAAATCATACTATATGAAATATTACTTATTATTATTATTATTATTTTTAAAGATTGTATTGATTGGGGCACCTGAGTGGTTCAGTCAGTTAAGTGTCTACCTATAGCTCACGTCATAATACCCGGGTCCTGGGATAGAGCCCCGCAGGGGGTTCCCTGCTCAGTGGGGTGCTTCTCCCTCTCCCTCTGTTATTCCCCCTCCTGTGTGCATGTTTTTCTTTTCTCACTCTCTCTCAAATAAATAAGTAAAATTTAAAGATTATCTCTCTCAAATAAATAAGTCAAATTATTTTTCTCAAGGGGAGGGAGAAGCAGACTCTCCACTGAGCAGGGAGCCTGATGCAGGGCTCAATACCAGGACCCTGGGATCATCACCTGCGCTGAAGGCAGACAACTTGAACCGACTAAGTCACCCAGGCACTCCAGTTGTTTATTTATTTATTTATTTTTATTATGCATATGTTTTATCACTCTTTTCTTCAAGTCTTTTTTTCGATCGTTTTACTTTTTTACTTTTTTCATAAAACTGAATTATTTCAAGATGACTTGGTCATCCTCTTTTACCCCACCCCATAGGTCATAGAGTACATTTTAACTGTTAAAATATTAGTATTTAAGTGCTGCCTACACAAATTAAGGCAAATTATCTGTGGTCTGTATTCCTGAAAATATTTTTTTTTTATTATGCCTTCCTATTCCAATGACATTTTATAAGAATCTAAATGTTTACATTTGTGATTATTTTTTTCAAAATAATAAAGCTATTACTTCATTCTTTTTTATATCTGATGTTATTTAAAAAATTTCTGTCAGTCGGATTCTTGTTTCTTTATTAAGGAATTATTTTTTTTCTCTCTAACACTTATGATTTTTTTTTTGTCTTTGGTATGTATGCCCTAGTTTGGGATTCATAGAGTCAACTATAGTTATGAATATTTTCTTTCTTTTTTTGTATGTAAGTTTTAATCCAGTGTCTTGACTATTTTATGCTTGAGAAATAGATGTACATTAATATTCAAATATTTCTTTCCTTTTTCTTCTTTCATTTAAAAAAAGTCATTTATTTTATTTTATTTAAAAAAATATGTATTCATTTATTTGGAGTAGAGAGAGAGGATCATGAAGAGTGGCTGATTATATACTTTCAATTTGGGAGGAGGTTAGGGATAGCACAAGCCTCCAAGGTATTTTATAAACAAGGTTTCCAGGACCTTGAGGGGGCTAGCTATTGTTAGGGAAAGGTCATTTATTACTATTTAGTAAAAACTCAGGGAAGAGACTCTTCTGATGTGTATCAGTGGGTATATGCTTGGGAGATGATTGCCAATGTATATCTTGAGGGCAGGGGTGGGGAATAGAGATAAAGAAGTTTCCAAAGTAATTTTTACATGTGAAAGTAGATTTTCAGTATCCTGGGGGGGTGGACTAAGAATGCTTTTTGCCCTGAGTAGATGTGTCCACGTGGAAGCAGCTGAGTCCCCAGAGGAACTTCAAGGACTTGTCAACAGGCTATGAGTAGTAAGGAAATCTAATTTTTTCTCTAGCTTTTGTTCCACACGTATCACCTACATCTTACACCTCTTTTATATTGATAATTTTAATGCTTTGCTGGTATCCAGATGACTATATCCTTAAGTGACTTCTTATCTCTATTGAATCCATTACGTATTCTATCCATTGTATTCTTAATTCAACTAGATTACATATATTTAATCTATTAGTACCACTAGGTTCTTATTCTTGTTTTCATTTCAAAATCTTTCCTTATTTCTTTACATTATTTATTGGGTATATTTTAAATCCCTGATATACTCACTTATTATATATAAGCTGTCAACCTTATTCTTATTTTGAGGTAGCTATATCTTTTTGGGTTTTAGGATGAAAGAACCGCGGATCCCCTTACCCAAGAATCCAACACTGCCACTGGATGCAAACAGCAAGAGGTTTATTGTCACGCAGGTACCGGCGGGTGGTCGGCAGCTCCAGCTAACCGAGCACACCGACCGGAGTGAAGCGGGGTCTTTTATAGGAAGGTACAAACAAGTTTTGGGTGGGGCGCAACTAATTGGTGGACAGTTCGAACTTTAGAAAAAGGCATACTTGGTGTTAGTGGATTGGCCCTGGAAGACCCCCCTCGCGGGAAGAGAAAAGCGGGAAGGGGAAACAAAGAGGGGAAGTTTGACCTTATTACTGGGCAGAAAGGCATCCTGTCTACGTGACCTATGTGACCATGCAGCCCCCTTGCCTACGTGATCTAGGGGACCATGCAGCCCCCTTGCCTACGTGACCTACGGGACCATGCCCCGGCTATTAGGAGAGGGTATCTTGTTCAAACAGGAGTCAAGTGTCATGCCCTAAAAGCCAAGCGGTTACAGAAAGGCAAAAGAGCAGTTACATTGAATTCAACCCTGGGGGAAGGGTCTTTTCATTGCAAGGGGAGGAGGGGTACTTTTACACAACAAAAGAGCAGTTAATTACTTAACGACGGGGGGGGGGGTCTTTCAAGGACATCATACCAACAATGCCAAATAATTTTCAGACAACAGCAGGATCTCCAAGAATTCAACTAAATTCTGACACTATCTACCTGAACATAGCGTAAGATTTCATCAGTTAAGGGATCAGTCCTCCAAGACTATCTCCAACCCCATCTCAGATGCCAGTCTCACTGTAGGCCCCAGGTTATTACCTGTGCTTGTGACGGAGCAACTACAGGTTGGAGGTCCCAATGGCCTACTTCTTACGTTCTTTTAATTTGCTACAGGGGCTCACAAAACTCAGAAAAATACTTACTTTATGTTTGCCAGCTTATTAAAAGATATAATAGAAGATTTAAATCAATAGATAGATAAAGAAGTGCACAGGGCAAGGTATGGAGAATGGGCACAGAGCTTCTATTACCTTCTGTAAGACTGCCACTCTTCCTGCCTTTTTATACATTTAACAAACTAAAAGCTTTCTGAACCCAGTCCTTTCAGGTTTTCTGTGGAGGCTTCATGACATAGTCATGACTGACTAAATCATTGTCATTTGCTGATCTAATCTCCAGCTCCTCTTCCCTCCCCAAATAATCCTGAATTGGGAGGAAGGGGGGGCATGTTGGGCAAAAAGTTATGAAGGCTTTCACCAAGTGGTTGGTCCTTCAGGCAAACAGCCCTTGCCTTGAGTGAGGTCTGAAGGTCACTTCATTAACATAACAAAACACACCTCTCTCACCCTTATCACAGGAAATTCCAAGAGTTTTAGGAGCTGTGAGTCAGTAGCCATGGTTGAAAACCAAATATTCAGATGACCAAAATATATTTCTTGTAAACCACTATATTACCCTACATGCTTAAGTATTTAATTATGTGATCTTTTAAACTAATATTTTTCTAAGAGTCTAAACTGTTCTGTCCGTAATCTGGATTGGGGAGTGATGTATTGCCAAATTTCTGTCGTTTCAGTCCAGGAAGTCCAAGAGAAACAACAGGAGAGCCCCTTAGGGCAGGAAGTTCAAAGTAACAATGTTGACTACTACTCCCTTTTCTTGATTTTTTTTAAAACAAGCAAAGCATCTCTTCAGAGTTGCAGTTTAAAGCCAAGAACATGCGGAATTGGGAGAAAAAAATAGTTAAATTTGGAGACTTGCAGAGGTAGAATCAGAGTAGTGAAAGCCATTACAGTAATGGAACTAACTGAGGTCAGTCTTTGGTGAATCACAGAAACAGGTGGAGTTGTCAAACAAAGGAATCTTTGTTTACAACATACAAGGAGATCACAGGGAATAAGTTCCAAAGCCTTGACTGTTTGAACAGGAGAGAGATTTTTATTTAGTATTTAAGATGAATACTCAGAAGGGAGAGTTTTAGTATCCCGTGTATGGTTGGTCATAAGGTTGTGGATGCATGCACATCCACATATGTATTTGTGCAATATGTATTGCATGTTCACCTGAATGAAGCTTGTATTCCACCGAGGGCAGAAACTTCAACGTTAGAATAAAGCAGAGGTAACTGTTGGACAAGGGAAAGGGACTCTGCAGGCTTCGAGAGCAGATAGAAACTAGATGGGGTCTTGGACTCATTTTCTGGGACAAGGAATGCAAGGCCTTGATTACTTTTGAAATAGCACTAGGAGTTTTACCACTGATTTATTGTCTCAATAGCTTAGGCTATTTCCTGGTCTGGTGGTGACTGTTAGTTTTCCCATTGCCTTGTTCCCTCAAAATCCTTAACTAGTGAGGTTTTTGCATTTCTTTGTAAGAGCCTCCCAGGAAATTTTGGAAGAAGTGTGCTTGGGCAAGTACACAGGTGGGGTATAGATCATTGAAAATAGCTGGGGACAAAAAATGACTTTTCTTATGTCAGGAAAACTATATCTCATCTTTAATTTTCTGGGAACCTCTAACTCTTTCTGCTGATGTTACCAGCAGGCATCTGAGATATTACTGATTGTTCTCTTGAACCTAAGGAAAAGGAAATGTAGAAAGCAAAAGACAAAACTTTAAAATCTATCCTGCAACTCATAATTCACTGCAGCCACCTCTCTGTCTTTCCCTTTCTCTTTTTCTCTCTTTCTATTTCTCTCTCACTTTCTCTCTCACATACGCACAACACACGCAAATCAACTTAAAACAATTTTTAATTTTCCCTATTCCATTTTAATATACTTGAGGCATGATCATTTTCTTAGTAAATACAAGAAAAAAAATCTAGGATTCCATCATTCTGTGTGATTAAAGTATTGAGGAATTTACTTCCAATAGCACTTATAAAAACATATTTTATTTAAGTAATATTATATAATCAGGTGCCTGCATTTTTCTTATTCTCCAACTAGTGTTATTTGGCAATTAATATTTTGTCAATCAATATTCCCCTATATCTGAATGTGTGGGCAGTGAGAGATGAGTTAGAGGCAAGGATGGTGAACACTCCCAACAACCGCAGACTACATATGTCTTAAGCCATGATTTTCTTTGCAAAGGTCAACATTGATTATGTTCTACTCCTACCTCCGTGTACCAGGAAAGAAGTAGCATATTTCTTGAAAGACACAGCTATCAAAGCTCCATTGAGAAACCGTAAAGATGGAGAAGGGATTTGCAAATTATATATCTGATAATGGACATCTACTCTGATTATTAAAAAATGAATAAAAATTAAAAACCTTACTAATAACCAAACTGAGTATCCAATTTTACATGTGAAGGAAATAATGGAAGAGACATGTCACCAAAAGGATATGGATGGCTTATAAGCACATGACAAATTTCTCAACATTTAGACATTAAAGAAATACAAATTAAAATCATAATGAGATATGCTTACATATCTATTAGAATGGCTAAAATTATAAAGGCTAATTGTACTTCGTCTGAGCTAGATTGAGAAGCAACAAAAAATCCAAACTGTTGTTGGCATATATCATGATACAACCCCTTTGGAAAATAGTCTGAAAATTTTTTTAAATGCAAAATATGTTGCAGTTACACAAATAGCCATTTTACTTCTAGGCATTTAACCAAGAGAAACAAACCCTATGTTCATACAAGGACTTGTATATGAATTTCATAGCAGCTTTATTTTTAAGAATTGAAAACAATGGAAATGTTCATCAACGTCCATAAATAGAGCAAAGACAAATTATGATCTATTCATTAAAGAGATTACTATTCAACATCAAAATGAACTATTTACAGTTGGAGATTCTCAAAATAATGATGCTGAGAAAAGAAAAGCCAGGCAACGAATAATATATACTGTGTGATTCCATGACTATAAAAAATCTAGAAAATACAAATTTATATATAGTCACAGTCACCAAATATATTGGTGAGATTTTAGTGCCTTCTTCTGTGCTCCCATAGCTTCCTACACTTGGATCTCCGAGCATTTGTTACACCATGTGAAAATATGAACTCTTTTTCTTTATTCTGTCTTACTAGAATAAGAATCCTTGAAATTTTATGGACATTTGAACTCTCAGTTATTAGCAGAAATTCTATCACACAGTAAGTTTCCAAATATAAAAGCCAGAGTTTTACAATGACTTCTAAGCTTTTACATGATCTAGCCACTCATTTAACCTCTGTGACCTCTTTCCCTGCTACTCTTCAGTCACTCACAGTGGCCTCCTTGCTATTCCTCAGATATGCCAGGCATGATCCAACCTTATGGCCTTCAAGATAGCCAATTCCTTTGTCTGAAGTGACCTTATTGCTGATAGTTCTGGGCAAATTCATCACCTTTCCATACCTTTGTTCAATTGTCAGCTTCATTGTAACTACCCTGATCTTCCTATTAAAAATTTTAACTCCCCATCCCCTGCCTAGCAACCTTGATTTTTCTCACCCTGATCGAATTTTTCTTTTTCCCCATTATACTCATCAATTTTGAATGCACTATGCAATTTTTATTAAGGTTTATAGCTTTTAATTGTCTCACCCATGAAAATAAAAGTTCTACAAAGCCAAGTATTTCATTTACCAGTGTAGTCTGAAGTAATATCTGCCATATAATAGGTTCAATAGACAATTGGTAAATTTCAGAATAAATTAATGTTGAGAGTATACTGAATTTCATAAGTCATTTCAATAATTTTTTTCCAAAATATAAACTATGTAAAACATACCTTAAATTTACTTTTAAAATATTTTATAGCATATAATGGACAATATACATAAGCCTTAAAGAAACAATCATATAAATAACCATTTCATACCTACTTAAAAACTGCATAATACCGCACTCCTAGATCCTCTCTGAACGTTCTAAATTAACCCTTCAAAGGAAATACATTTTTAAAAATAACAGATTTTTTGTCAAATAATTTAATAAAATAAAAGTTTCATTCATCTATGTAGATCATAATAAATGTTTTTAATAAGCATGAAATTATAACTCTGAAGTGTGCTAAAATGAAACCACCTGCGAAGGGTGAGAGAACAAAAATGAACATCATTTTTCCAAATAAGAGGAATTTATTACTTTTGAATCCAAGCATGTGGATTTGTTCAAACTGGCAATAAAGGAATATGGAAACACAAACCATAGAAAGTCATATTTTAGATTTCTAAAAGACTTCGAAGTGAAGAGTATACATTTTTTAAATGCTACATAATGCTACATAATGACAAGATGACAGGTTGTGACAAATAGCATTTTAAAAGCTCTACTCATAATGGAACGGAAGGTGTCATTTTCCTATAATTTTATATATATCATTAATTTACTATATCTGGATACAACATATTACCAAACAGATGTTTATCAAAGACTAAATCATTTTTAATGGAACATAATAATTTGAACCTACATGTATTAATCATTTTTTTCGATCTAACATTTATAGTCTCGCTAAACATTTTATCAGTTGTCGACAAAATTCAAAAAAAATAGGATAAAAAGTCGTGTTTGGAAAAGTAGATTTTTTTTTTCAAATTTGCATTTAAATGAAAATATTTGATGATATTTTTAAAACTTTAAATGTAATTTTATATATATCTGACCTATCACATGATATAAAATTTTTGGAGAAAATATGACATATTTTTTGATCTTGGTTGAAGGTATTAATAAAGAGCAACTGTTTGTATTATTTGTATTGTGATATCTTAGTTAATAAACATGAATAACTGGTATAAAATATGGGGTTTTTTTTAAGAATTTATTTATTTATTTTACAGAGAGAGATCACAAGTAGGCAGAGAGAGGCAGGCAGAGAGAGAGAGGAGGAAGCAGGCTCCCCGCTGAGCAGAGAGCCCGATGCGGGACTCGATCCCAGGACCCTGGGATCATGACCCGAGCCGAAGGCAGTGGCCTAACCCACTGAGCCACCCAGGCGCCCCATAAAATATGTTTTATAAAAATTTTATTTATTTACTTGACAGAGATCACAGGAAGGCAGAGGCAGCCAGAGAGAGAGGAATGGAAGCAGGCTCCCTGCTGAGAAGAGAGCCCACTGTTGGACTCAATCCCAGGAACCTGGAATCATGACCTGAGTCGAAGGCAGAGATTTTAACCCACTGAGCCACCCAGGCGCCCTAAAATATGTATATATATATATAGAATTATAGTTCTTGCCAAAATATGGAACTAGCTGGAACTGAATGCCTCCTTCAAAGTCAGCTCTGGAGAAATTATGCAAGTGTAATATGGAACTATTTCAGATATTAACCATAAACAAAGAAATGATGATAAATTCCTTAAAAGACTCAAAGTTGCTCTTGACTGGTATGTTTCAAGCTCTATTCCTGGTTTGAAGGCAGGTTTTAACAGGCCTGTCACTGTAGAAATCAGCTGGATGTTTGGAGGCTATCAGAACTGTACAAAAACCTTGAAGGGGTAAAGACTTGAAAATTCTTTAGAGAGATTAGCTCCCTAAGGCATTATTCCTACACACATTTTCCTCCAATCAATTAAGACTGATGGATGAGGGGCACCTGAGTGGCTCTCTCATCACGTGGGTGGTGGGTTAAGCCTCTGCCTTCATCTCAAGTCATGGTCTCTGGGTCCTGGGATCCAGCCCCACATTGGGCTCTGCTCAAAAGGAAGCCTGCTTCCCTCCCTGCTTGCCTGCCTCTCTGCTTACTTGTGATCTCTCTCTCTCTCTCTCTCTCTCTTTATCTCTCTCTGTGTCCAATAAATAAATAAAATCTTAAAAAAAAAGGCTGATGGATGATAAATTATGAAAACTGCTCCCTCCAAATGATGCTTCTTCATAAGGATTTAAGAATTTAAAATTGTAAGAATTTAAAATTGAAACTTGATCGTAGGATTTATCTTATAGAATAACATCAAGTGAAGGCAGTTATTATTAGTTTTGAAGTATTTGTGATTCTGAATTCTTGGCCTCATTAGTAAATTTATTTTTAAATTCTCCCATGGAGTGGTGATTGGCCTTCAGTCTTTCATTGATGTACATCATTGGGTCAAATGAGATGTGTGTGCCCAGAACTATATATAATCTTCTTTGTATTTCGCTGGAGATGGCATTTCTGAGTTTTGTTCAATTGAATTTGGACAGCTGTTTTAATAGTCACTTCTAGAGTTGGCCCTGGAGAATATCTTCCTTTTTTTCTCTTCCCGATTCTCTGAAAAACCCTGACTAATTCACATTATCACAGTGATATCACAATTCAAGTTTTTCCAAACACTATAGCTGCAAAATAGAAGGAAGCTACTCAGAATGTAATACTATTGTGAATGATTGAGAAAGAAAACATTATTATAATTAAGCTACCAGGTTTCAATGTATTTTATTGTTGCTTAGAAAATCCTAGCATACCCAGACTTTACAGAGATTTGATGATCCGAAGAAGAGCTGAACTCATGGACCAAAATAACTATGCATATAAAAAGTACAATTACTTACCTAAAAAAGATGATGTGGTTAACTTTATATGGCAATCCAAGTGTTATTGGAACAGGAATTAAAAAAATAGCTTAGGGGCGCCTAGGTGGCACAGTGGATTAAGCCGCTGCCTTCTGTTCAGGTCATGATCTCAGGGTCCTGGAATCAAGCCCCACATCGGGCTTTCTGCTCAGCAGGTAGCCTGCTTCCCTTCCTCTCTCTCTGCTCGCCTCTCTGCCTACTTGTGATCTCTCACTGTCAAATAAATAAGTAAAATATTTTTAAAAATAGCTTAAAAGTATATGATAAAATAATGATATACATATACAAAGAAAAGATACTATACTGTGAATATAAATTAAGTGAAAATTGTTGAAATAAAGAATACAATAAATGGAGACTAAGATGAATATAGCTGTAAAATGAATAAATGAGTTGGGAAAAACAAACAAACAAACAAACAAATTAATGACTTCTGCCCAAATGCAGCAGAAAAGAAAAAAAAAATAAAGAAAATATTTAAATAAGTACTGAGATAAATTTTGGAGAATTAAAGAAAGATAAAAATTACCAGACTTAAAATGATGCCAAACATGAGAAATCAGAAACAAAACAAAACAAAATCCACACACACACAAAACCACTCATATACATTATGGTGAGTTTTAAGAATATCAAAAACATAGAAGAGCATAAATGATGCCCAAGAGAAGAACAGATCACCTAAAATGTACAAGAATAATACTGACAGCAGAATTCTCAATAGTAATAGCATATAAAGGAGACAGCTGGGGGTTTGTATAGATGGAAAAGATAGTTGAAACTAGATATTATACATCAAGCCAAATTATTGATTAAATTTGAGAGCACAGTAAAAATACAATGAAGCATGTTAGGTCTTAGAACATTTATCACACAGAGACACACATTTTAGAAAACTTCCTTGGAGGACAGCTCAATTTAGATAGAGAAAACAGAATTATGTACTCAAAGGCACATTTTGAAGGAAGGATTGAATATAGTCTGCACTGCAAATATTCTTTAATCGTATGTTCTGAATTTCCTAAATTTAAGAAGTATTTGTTCAAATATTTATCTTTAAATAAACCCTAGGAGACTTTTTCTTGGATTCTGGAAAATCAGTCCATTTGGATACAAATCTTTTTGTCACTGATGGAAATTTTGATAGCCCTTAACAGTGGAATGCCTAATGTATTGTTACAGCAATTGTAATTTGCCAATACATGGGTGATGTGTGTGTGTTGTGTGTGTTTATTATTATTTTTGATGGTTTTACTCTTCTATGAGATTTTTAGGTAGACATAATTTTAATAAATTATGATTTGTTGAAATTTATCTGAGGTTATATATAATAAAATGAAATTTGTGTGAACTAAAGAAGTGCGTCTCCATTTTTTTGTTTTAAGAGTAGACTGGTCTTTAAAAATTGTCCAAAGAAGTACATTATATTCATTATTAAATTTGATAATATACAATAAAGTATTTATGGGCATATGGAACCATATCAAATTCTACTATTAATTCATATTAATAATTACCATAAGAGAAAAAAGGGATATTTTTCAAAATGAAAATTAGCGTATTTTTCAGAATATGATATAGTGTTATTCACTGAACAGAGGGAACAAATGTCAAAGTTTAACACAGTTTACAGAATGTTTTAACATAAATTGAAATTTAAATCTGACCCAATTTCACAGTTTTAAGTAAAATGGTAGCACTTATAGTTGGGGATGCCCAGCTTGCTCAGGGCGGAACACCGCCCCTTCACAGAAGCTGGGCAGCGGGGGATACCTCGCTTGCTCATGGCGGAATGCAGCCCCCTCACAGAAGCTTCGCTGGCTGGAAGCCCGGCCGGCCCAGGGCGGAATGCCGCCTGCTTCAGGAAAGCGGAGCACCCGGGAACGACAGGTTAGCTCAGGGTGGAATGAAAACCGCCTGCCTCCCTTATCCGCCATAGAGCCTTTCTCTTCCCAGAAGTGCCTGTTGTTAGTTAGAAGAGTTCTTTCAATGTGCTTGTTTAACTATAAACTTTATCCTCCTTCTTGCTTGTCAGCAAGATGGGATTACATTTGACCTTCCTCAATCCTTCTATTGGCTATTGTTTTCTATCCAATAAAAGTGAGACTGTCGGGACGCCTGGGTGGCTCAGTTGGTTGGACGACTGCCTTCCGCTCAGGTCATGATCCCGGAATCCCGGGATCGAGTCCCGCATCAGGCTCCCAGCTCCACGGGGAGTCTGCTTCTCCCTCTGACCTTCTCCTCGCTCATGCTCTCTCTCACTGTCTCTCTCTTAAATAAATAAAATCTTAAAAAAAAAAATTAAAAAAAAAAAAAGTGAGACTGTCGAGTTGCTCTTGGCAGACGTCCTTTTCGACTGTTGTCCCCTGCTCCCAGTCTTTTCCAGCTGACTGGTTCATGCCTAATTCTTCTCTCGTCGCCATCTGGAAGCGGCACTCAAGCTTTCTTGGGCTTCCTGTTTTTGGTGTTCTGTTCCACTCATCTCTGCCACCGCCCCCAGGTCCTCAAAATGGTTTTCTATGGTATCTTCCAGAAAACTTCTGATGTCCTCTTTAGTATGTAGGCTACATCAGTAGGGAATAGCGTTAAAACCTCTTCTGTTCCATGTGGATATTCACGTCGTTGAGCACCGCTTGGTCAAAGTCTGCCCTTTTCTGTTGGTCTGTTTTCTCTGGTCACTTCAGGAGTCCTTTTGTAAGAAATCCTATCCCATCAGATGCTCCTCTCACTCTCTTTCTCCCTTACTCTTGCTCTGGCTTCTTTCTTCAGATTTGCCGGGGAATGACGAGTCCTTTTCATTCCTATGAAGATAGAAGAATTGGCTAATCCACAGATACCATTTTTAGTGATATACAAGTGTATATATAATAACTGATATGGAGATGTACATGTGCACCTACGTATATATTCTATATATAAAGTATGGAGGTTGGATTAAGTCTGAAGTCTCTCATACAGCTTGATAACCTGTGACTCTTTGATCAATAACTTCCATTTTCCCACAGGTCAGAGAAATGGGAAAAAATGCACATATGAACATATGTAGCACGGTAAAAAATGATCACAAATCCTATGACTCCCCATTCCCTTTGATTCACATGGGCTATGTGACTGTGTTAAACAGTGAAATAAACGTGTCAGTTTCAGGCCCAAGTCCAAAAGGAACCCCTCTCTTGGAACATTTGCTATTGGAGCTCTGAGTGGACAGGAAATAAGTCCAACAACCTTGTTACAAAGACTGCACGCAAGTGGAGGGCCATCTGAGCCTCATCTCCCAACTGTACCCATCAAAGTGACAGGCATGTGCATAAAGTCATCCTGAATCCTCTAGACCAAGCAGCCGCCTGCTGAAGGCCACCACCCACTGACCTCAGTTAATGCCGTATTAAGCATAAAAATTGCCCCATGAGATCCTGCCCTAATTTCTGACCCCCAAAACATATGTAATATGACAAAAGGGTTGTTTTAAGCCCCCAAATTTTGAAGTCATTACATAACTAATTGGGTCACATGGCAAATACGTATCCAAACTAATGGAAATCAAGGAATATGTTTAAAGGCACCAAGTTATCTTAAAAAGTTCTCTGAACACACAGAAAAACAGAAAGAGACCCATAACTACAGAGAACAAATTGATCGTTTCCAAAGAGGAGGCAGCGGGTGGACAGGCAAAATGCGTGAAATACAGTGGGAGATAACAGGCTTCCAGTTACAAAATTAATAAGTTGCAGGACGAAAGGCACAGCATAGGGAATATGGTTGGTGGTACAGTACGGCGAGCACAGCATAACATACAGACTTGTCAAATCTTGTTGTTTTATATCTGAAACGAATGCAACATTGTGGGTCAGCTATAATTCAATTAAAAAATCAAAGGAAGTTTAAAAAAATTAAGAGTGAGCTCTGTTATCCAAATAGGACATACGAGATGGATTTCCCATCATACCATAAATTGAAAATGACTTCTCTTGATAGAACAATGCTTTCCTTAGTCTTAGTCCCTACTCCCTCCACAAAAACAAAACAAAACAAAACAAAAAAACAAAAAAACAACTACTTTTGAAAAACATCTTGGTATTTTGAAAATTATAACTGCAGTGAGTGATGAGAGTGAAAACAAACTGATAATCCACGTTTCCTCATTTCTTATCCCTTTTATGAAGATGAACAGTAAGTTCATAGTGTAAGAATTAACCAGAGAGAGATCCATTTTCCACTCACTATAATCAAGCTGGAATTCTCAACTATTATTTAGTATTAGTTGATTCTGGTGGCAAATGCAAATATGGTTTCACTTCTTGGGCACATGAGGAAGATTTGGTTGGTGAAACAGACATACCAGTTTGGCCCAGGCCTGCACTGCCAGGGTTCAGAAAATTGCAAGATACAACCTGACACTTAAAACTTCCCATCAATAACTACCGCTGCCCCCCCCCCCCAACATCTTGTTTCTTCCAACAGACAGCTCATACTGAGACCTGTCCACTGTCAGGGTCAAGCTAAAGGGGGATGCCCACAAACTAGGTGGGAAATGAGAGGATGCAACTGCAGCTCTCTGGGGATGCCTAAGGCCACTGAATGCCCCGTCATGATTCTCCAGCACAGATGGGGGCAGCCTGCATCACGTGGGTGGAGCTTGAGGACACAGAAAGTACTGGAGTGGGAGTCAACAAACAAATGTGTTTGTGTAATATATAAACCCCCATAGGGTTGTCAATTGGTGGGATTCACTTTTTCTAACTGTTCACCCCATGACATACAACTTCAGGAAACCCAGAGCCCATGGATTATTGTTGAAGGGCACATTCGGACTCAATCAAAGTGTAACTAAGTGTAATCATACAAATAAATACAAATATCATTAAAAAATCAATACCACCTCAAACTTTCTTTTTCATTCCCAAATGAGCTTTTATGGGTTTTAATATCAATTAATGTGCTTATACAACTGGTAAAAAAAAAACAGTCAATGATGAAATTTTAAAATTACCACTCTGCTTTCCCTAATTTCTGTTGATGTACTTTTATCTCACACAAAAATGAATTACTAAGGAATAAATCATACTTCACTGAACACGTTTCAGCTGAAATGATGCACCAAGATGTACAGCTCTGGTCAGGCTTATACTGTTGTTGTCAACATAGTATATGGGGTGTAAGAGCTACTGTCTTTTCCTTCTCCCATGAATATTAGTCCTAACAGATTCTTCACGTGGAAAGAAAACTTAGTCTAGAAGATACACTAATTCCTCTCCTCCCTGGTGAAAAATACTGTTAGAGGTATTAGTTTTAGATAGAGAAGCAAGTTCACTTTGGAAAAAAGCACACACACACAAAACCCTCCAACATGACCTTTAATACAGTGATAAGGGTGAAAGTGTAAACTTCATTTGGAAACAGCACTCAAAATACTGTTTTGAAGGGCCTTTACAACAGCGGTATACTCTTTGAAAAGATTTTTCAGATCAACTGATTGAATCATATTTAATTTACCTAGGGACAATTAGATAAAATTTAAAATTCCAAACAAAAACTTTTAGGACACAAATAAAATTATATGTGCTTTTATTCCTGCAACTATCTCCAAAATCTAATATTCAATGGTTTAAATTGCTGCATTTCTCATTTGCAATGCAGATGAAGAGGAGAACACAGCAGACACATGTGAGATGAGGTGTGAGGCATAAAAGGGAGCACAGGAGGCAACTGACCAGCTGAATAGCGACTGCCCCAAAGATGACCATATCCTGAGCCCAAGAAGCTCTGAGTACTTTACCTTACCTGGCAAATGGGATTTAGCAAGCATGATTAAATTAAGGTGCGAGGGGGGAGAGATAATCCTGGATTACCTCGGTGGTCCCAATGTAATCATGAGGATCCATAAGGAGACAGGAGGATCAGAATCAGAAGGCAATGTGAAGTTGGAAACAGAGGGATAAAAGGTGGTGCAATGAAGGGCCACAAGTCAGGGAATGCAGGCAGCTTTAGAAGCAGGACAAGGCAAGAAAGTGGATTCTCCTCTAGAGCCTCCAGAAGGAACACAGGCTGCTAACACCCCGATTTTACCACACTGAGACTGATTTTTGAACTTCTGACCTCCAGAACTGCAAGATAATCAATTTGTGTTGTTTCAAGCCACTGAGAATTTGTCATTTGCTACAGTGGCACTAAAAACTACTAGAAGAACTCACTGAGACTTATTGAGTCTGTACAATGGCAGGGACCATTTCTAGGTAGGACTATCTTCAGGGTGTGGTAGTGAAAGACCCGCGGATCCCCTTACCCAAGAATCCAACACTGCCAATGGATGCAACCAGCAAGAGGTTCTTTATTGTTATGCAGGCGCCTGCGGGTGGTCAGCAGCTCCTGCTAGCTGAGCACACCCGGCTGGGGTGGTGCCGGGTTTTTATAGACAGGTACAAACAAGTTTTGGGTGGGGCACAACTGATTGGTTGACAGAACTTTTGAAAAAGGCATACTTGGTGTTAGTGGATTGGCCCTGGAAGACCCCCCTCGCGGGAAGAGAAAGGCGGGAAGGGGAAACAAAGAGGGGAAGTTTGACCTTATTACTCAGCAGAAAGACATCCTGTCTATGTGACCATGCAGCCCCCTTGCCCTTGTCTATGTGACCATGCCCCGGCTATTAGGAGAGGGTATCTTGTTCAAACAGGAGTCAAGTGTCATGCCCTAAAAGCCAAGCGGGTTACAGAAAGGCAAAAGAGCAGTTACATTGAATTCAAACCTGGGGGAAGGGTCTTTTCATTGCAAGGGGAGGAGGGGTACTTTTACACAACAAAAGAGCAGTCAATTAGTTAACGACTGGGGGGGGGGTTGTCTTTCAGTAGTACTGGATCTGGAGAGTTGACTGCCAGCCTCCTTCCTCCCTCCCCCTCCCTGAACCCCAGTGCACTGTGTGCCTCCTCCACTGCAGCCCAGGTGACTCACAGGAAGCTGGCCCCATCCACACTACAGGGAAGGGGTCTGTCATGGAAGCCAGTCATGTTCTTCCTGGGCCATTCACACAGCCAGCTGCACGACAGTCAGTGCCTTGTTACTGTTCTATGAGAGACAGTAACCTAGGTTGTCCCACACACACAAAGGGGAAGGGCTTTACAGAAATATCTGGGTTGTCTCTGAATGGGAACAAGAAAAGCAGTGCCCCCACTGCGGACAGCCATCACACAGTCAGCAGGGGGTGGAAGACAAACTGGCCAGAGGGAAAGGGCACAGTAGGGAAAAATGGAGAAAATCATGGAGACAGTGTGAATAAAACACATTCTCTGCAAGCACTGCCATGAGCTGCTTCTTCATGAGATTGAAGGTTTTGTTTTTTGTTTTTTTTTTTAATCTTTAAGACAGTTTGAGTTAGGATGAGACAACCATCCAAACTGATTCAGGAGGTCAGACTTTACGGAAACTAAGAAATCCAGATAATAAAAGTAGATGACTCACATGTGTGAAAAGTTTCCTTTCCCACTAAGGGCGGGGGGAAAACTAGAACCTTGAATTTGGGGCTATTCCATTATTCTTGCTATTTTTCATCACTCAAATGTATTTTTCAAGAATGAGGAAATTATTCTCAATAAATACAGTGATGGTTCCCTGAAATTTTGTAACCAAGTAGGGAACAGTCAGAGTCTCTAAACAGATTGTTTTAAATTGACTTAACAATCACACAAAATAGACTGTAAAATTTATCAAAGAGTGGGGCTGAGTTTCTTATATATGATTTCATGCAAATTTTTGTCTACCTGATGATTTTTAGTTTTTGTCTACAGGGTGAGTGAATAAAGGTGTCTCAACATGGTCCAGAACTAATGGTGTTCCCTGGCTCACTATGAAATCCAGGGTCATTTCTGTTTCCTTTTCCATGAACTTCTCCTTCCTCTCATTTGGTCTGTTTTTCAATCGGACTGTTTGTCTTCTTCTCAATTTGTAGGCACGTCAGAGACATGAACTCCTTGAACAGCTGATGTTACAGATGCTTTTCACAGCCTGTTGCCCACATGCAGCTTTACTCTTTTTTGATATACAAATCTTTTTCAAATTTTTAAAATAAAGTGGCATGTCATTTCTTCTATGGTCTGTGGGTCTTATCTCTACCTAAGGTAGTCTACCACTTCCCAAATTTTTACATGCCCCTAGATTGTCTCCAAATTCTTTATCATTTTGTTTGTAGAGTTAGAACTTAAACCAATTTACAAGGTTAATCAATCTGACATCTGCTTACATATGTGATAGGAAGCAAGAGTTCTAAGAAAGAGAGTTCTTTCAGCTCTGAGGGATAGAGCTTAAAGTCAATATTCAATGATACTCTGTCTCATTTTCTAGAAGGAACTGGTGGTTTCTGTTTGGAACTCTGACAATTTTTTCTTAGTCCCTGAAAGTCAAATAGGTTTACGTCTGTTTTGGTTTGAGTCTGTTCAGCTAATTCTCCCTGGGACTTGAAGGCTTTATGAACTGAAGGCATGACTGTTTTTCAGCTCAAGTAAATGCTGCATTAGTTCAGTTATAACTTCTGTTATTTTCTCCTTTTGTCCTCAGGGTACTTGCAAGGTAGATTTGGACCTGACCTCAGATCTTACTTATTCGTTTCTCATTTCCATCTCTTTGAAATTTTCCTCAGTGTTCTGGGATAGTCCTTTGGAAAATCAATTTTGTGGGGCACGTGGGTGGCTCAGTGGGTTAAGCCACTGCCTTCAGCTCAGGTCATGATCTCAGGGTCCTGGGATCGAGTCCTGCATTGGGCTCACTGCTCGGTGGGGAGCCTGCTTCCTCCTCTCTCTCTGCTTGCCTTTCTGCCTACTTGGGATCTCTCTCTGCCAAATAAATAAAATCTTAAAAAAAATCAATTTTGTTCTCAGCAGTGATCATTACTGTTTACAGGGTTCCTATTACATGGTACAACTAGTGAATTTAAGTTTCAAATCTTTCTTGTATTTTTATGTTTTAAAAGACTTATAAAATTTATTTGACACAGAGAGACAGAGAGAAAGTGAGCACAGACAGGGAGAGTGGCAGAGGGAAAGGGAGAGGGAGAAGCAGACTCCTCACTTAGCAGGGACTCCCCACCCCCCACCACAGGGTTTGATCTCTGGCAGACATTTAACCAACTGAGCCATCCACGCACCCCAAAGCTCCCTTTCAAAATCTTCAGTAAGTATTTTGCTGTTCTTTACTGTAACTGTATCCCCCTCAGACTTCTTGACAATAAGTTTGTCTAGCTCTGTAGTCAGTTCTTAATCAATGAGGACACGTGCTCTGGACCTCAGTTTGGTGCTCCTCCACCAAGATGCTACCTGCCACTCAGGTGTGTGAACTCTTGCAGCTCAGGCCTAGTCACACTTTTGGCAACTCTGGGGCATCAGCGAAGCTACTCTAAGGGGACCATGCTTTGTGCAAAAAAGCAGGCCCCTGCCATGAAGCAGCCCCTCTCAAAACTCCCCAAGTTGTCCTTCCTTACACAGCACAAAGTCTCTAAGAAACTCAACCTGCTGGGAAAGCCCATTTCTCTATGACCAAGGACCACAAGAGAGGGAAGGTATACCATGGGCCCCACACAGAAAGAGGTCTTCACTGAAAGCCTTCTAAAGAGAGTCTGCCTTTTCTTCCAGGCATTCCATCATGGCACCTCAAAATCCTGAGATCTCTTCCACTGCTCCCTCTGAGATGCCAAGAGGCACTTGGCAGTCAAATAGGTCCTTCCCACAGCCCACCTACATGATTATTGAGGGCCTGCCTGGTGCTGGGGATGGGGGAAGGCAACACAGGCCCCTGGTCTTATGCTCTGATGTCACTGGCTCTTGAGCAAAGGAAGGAAAATGAGAGGGTCCAGGAGACTGCACACAACATCATGTTTTCAGAACATCTCCCTGGCCCCCAAGATCACCTTGTCATGGCAATGTCAGCAGGGCATGGCAAGTGCTATCTCAGAAGTCCCTCTGACACCTCAGCAACAGAGAGAGAGCCCACCCATAAACATAATCCCTAGAACCAGCATCCTTTAGGAACCAAAACCCCTATGAGTCAATTACTTTGGTATGTGTTAGTGTACTTTTACCTATGTAAAATATAAGAAAAAGAGGAATGACATACCTGTATGATTTGGGGCAGTACAGCAACTCGATTTTGAGTGTTTTGGATTATAGCTAGATACTTTTTTCCAAAAAGAAATTTATAATCCATTTAATAAAAACAATGTGAATTGCCATGTATGGAATTTTTATACTATAAATGTTTTCATTGTCTTGAGTTGTAGTAATGTACATACACTGGCGCTGGTCTCAAATGGGGGATGTCTGGAAGGAAACAGAATACATGATTAGGGGAGTGAGTGTAAGCCACCACCCTAAACAGTTCAATTTCTCACAAACATATACCTCAGCTCTATATTTGATTGGATGAATATCAACTAAAACTTTAAAATTAAAGTACCAGAAATTATTAGGGATGACATTTTTTGGTAGACTTGTTTCTGATTCTGCCTTGTGACCTGACAAAGGTGGGATGGTGACTCCTGTTACTGCTTGCTTATTATAGCTATGGCATACAGCGGTGGAAGTACTAAGTACTAAGCCACTAGAAAATTTGAGAAAGGATAAGCAATTCTAATAGTAAGGATATTTTCACATACATTATAACTAATTTAATATTTTAGGACTGAAACAAATCTAGAAGAATGTACAGACATTCTTCATCATTTCAGGTACTTTAACATCCAATACTACCCTAATCAAATCCACGAGACTTTAGTTTTATAGCCTTTTCCTTGTAGATGAATCTGAAGAATAGAATCAGTATAAACTACTTTATGTCTGAAAAAATTCATCTTTGAATTTTGACTTGACCAGCTCCACAGAATTAATAACAAGTCCCTTTCTTGGTGCAGCCACATTGGGAAACAGTGTGGAAATTCCTCAAAGAAATTAAAATGGAGCTGCCCTATGACCCTGCAACTGCACTCGGTATATACCAAGAAGATACAGATGTAGTGAAAAGAAGGGCCATCTGTACACCAATGTTCATAGCAGCAATGGCCAAAGTCACTAAAGTGTGGAAATAACCAAGATGCCCTTCAATGGATGAATGGATAAAGATGTGGTCCATATACAATATGGATTATTATGCCTCCATCAGAAAGAATGAATACCCAACTTTTGTATCAACATGAACTGGTCTGGAAGAGATTATGCTGAGTGAAATAAGTCAAGCAGAGTCAATTATCATATGGTTTCTTACTTCTGGAGCATAAGGAATAACACAGATGGAGGGGAGAAGTGAGTTGAGGGAAATTGGTGGGGGAGACAAATCATGAGAGACTGTGGACTCTGAGAAGCAAACTGAGGGCTTTAGAAGGGAGGCAGGTAGGGGGTTGGGTGAGCCTGGTGATGGGTATTATGGAGGGCACATATTGCATGAAGCACTGGGTGTGGTGCATAAACAATGAATTCTGGAACACTGAAAAGAAATAGAATAATAAAAAAAAGTCCCTTTCTCATAATCAATACAAAAAGTTACATGGTATTGGACTTGAGCTACTACTTGCTGTATGTCCAGCTCTCTTACTTTCTTTTTTTTTTATTTTCAGCATAACAGTATTCATTGTTTTTGTACCACACCCAGTGCTCCATGCAATCCATGCCCTCTATATTACCCACCACCTGGTACCCCGACCTCCCACCTTTTATATACCTGGAGGCACTTGCATGAGGCAGACAAGTTCTCAATAAAGAACTTTAATTCAATATATTAAAGTATACTATGTTTTCCACAGTGAATATAGACTATTTATCAAATCAGAATCAAGTTCTGAAAAAAATACCCATATACAGATAGCTAACAAATACACAGCCCGGTACCTCTAAATGTTAGTACTTCTACATATTTCAAAAGGCATCAAGTTTTTGCTGCTTTCCCCTGATCCAAGCATGCACATTTGTGTGTATGTAAGTAAACACCCAAAGACAACTGAATTAGTAGTCCACATTCACCACATGGATTAATGCCTGTTGTGATCTCTTTCCCTCCCAAATTGTTTCTGATTATTTACTTTAACGAATTTTGCCTGCTTTCCAATAATAGGGAGAAGAAAATTTGCTTCCCCACCCCAGCACCAATCAAAGGGATACTTATGTCCTGTGAGCCTTCATTTTTCATAGGGGAAAACAAACAAACAAACAAACAAAAACCCAAAAAACCCTGAGCAGTGAAACTAGAAATTCCCTCATGTTTCCTTCCTTTCTGGAGCTTACTGCCCTTAGGTTGCACAGTTGCCCAAATATTGGCCCCTCCATAAGAAGCTGTAAGTAGCACGTAGTGGATGAAAGATCCAGGATATAAGGAAGGGCTACTCTGGGCAGTTGCATGGCCTGGGATGGTCTGCCTCACCACTGGGCAAGGTCTGGGGCCTGGGGTCCCCGTACCTCAACATCGTTAAGAGAAGACTTCAACGAGAATGTTTATTTCAACATCTTTGCATGAGAAAATAAACACTGCCTTCAATAAACAGTTTCAATTAAAAATTAAAATTTTAAAACTTAATTTTAAATATAATTATACCAAGGAGAATCATGACACATGTTGAATTATTTTAGGAGCCACAGTCTTCCTGAGGTACAAATAAATAGTTTGTACAAATAGGTAAAATCATTTATTAGGAAACTTTAAACCTCTTACAATAAAGTTACCATTAAATATAAGAATAAAGTGACTATTTTGCTTAAAAATAAACAAAGGTCACTTTGAAAGAGAATGGCAGCTTCCCTGTGGACATCCTCTATACCCAGCCCAATCAGTTCTTACCAAGTACAAGTTTGTAGATTTTGCTAACATGGTAAATGATGGAAATAAATGAGGAAGACAATATTTTCAAAACAGTGTAAAAAGAACTTTAAAACAAGTATCTTGATTCTCCTTATTCTTCCACTCTAATTTGTAGCCTTTGGATAATATGTGGGAAAGAACATATATACATTTAAATTTTAACTTAAATGTCTATTGAAATAAAATGCTATCTTATTAAAATTCCTATCCGAAATTTAAAAAAAAGTCATGGTGACAAATAATGTTGACAATCATGTAATGTACTCCTATCTTAAAACTCAAATTATGCTAAGAATGAATATTTCAAAACTAAAATATTTCACTTTGTTAAAAATATTCTTACTGAGTATTAAAAAAATCACCCAATGGTATCATGTTTTTAAACTCATTCTACTCATCATGCCTGTATTTTATCCTACCAGTTCTCTCTAATGACTTAGCATTCTTTCTTGTCTGCTCTCCTCTCTCATTTCCTTTCACCAGCACCAAAAACACAAAGACTCCAAAGTCCTGAGAGCAGACTGGAGTATCCCTTTGCCTTCTAGAAGCTGTGCATTTTGACCCTACTGGTCCATTCCACCTGCCCAATAGGCAAGATTGCCCAATAGGACAGTGCAGTCAGGAAGGGAGGCAAGGACAGAATCTTGAGGGATAGCAGAGAGAAAGAATCACCTTAAGAAAACTGGCAAGAATTCCTATCTTACATTGAGGTCTTCCATCCATTTTGAGTTTAATATTTTGTTCTAATAACACAACTCTGGGTGGGCTCCGAGATGGCTCCTCAGTGGGGACACATCACCAGGAAGACCACACCATGATTAGAATTTAGAATCTTCGGCACCCCCACCCCAACCCCTACATTCCCCCAGAGAGGGGAGGGGGCTAAAAGCAGAGCACATCTATGTAAGGAAGCCTCCATAAAAATCCTCATAGCAGGGACGCCTGGGTGGCTCAGTTGGTTAAGCAGCTGCCTTCGGCTCAGGTCATGATCCCAGCGTCCTGGGATCGAGTCCCACATCGGGCTCCTTGCTCAGCAGAGAGCCTGCTTCTCCCTCTGCCTCTGCCTGCCATTCTGTCTGCCTGTGCTCGCTCTCTCCCCCTCTCTCTCTTTGATAAATAAATAAAATCTTTTAAAAAAAATCCTCATAGCAGGGGTTTCAGGAAACTTCCAGGTAAGTCAACATATCCAGGTACCAGGAGGGGGATAAAACCCAGCTCCACAGGAATAGACATTCCTGTGCTTGGGACCCTCCCAGACTGTGCCCTTTGTGTCTCTGCATCTGACTGTTCATCTGTATCCTTTATCATATCTTTCATAAATTGCAAATGAAAACAAATGTTTCCCAGAGTTCTGCGAGCCACTCAGTTGAACCGGAGGAGGAGTTGAAGGAACCTCTGATTTGTAGCCAAGTTGTAGAGAAGTTGTGGGTAACTTGGGCTCCTCCTACTTATGACTGGCACCTGAATGTGATGGAACAGTCTCACGGGACTGAGCCCTTAACCTGTGGGATCAGATGCCATATCAAGGCAGACAGTGTCAAAGCTGAGTAAAACTACAGGACACCCAGCTGGTGTTGCAGAGTTGCCTGGTGAGGGAAAAATCCACAGCCTCAGCCACAGTGTTAGAAGTGAAGTGTTCTGTGTGAATATGGTAATATAAAAGCCGATGGGAGAACTGAAATGTTTGCTTGACATACACTCTCACACAAAATATTATGTATGCCAGGTCTTTGCTGATGGGATATAGCACATATTCAAGTTCTAGTGAAATATCATAAAGAGTCAACTCAAAAAACAAACAAACAAACAAACAAGCAAACATACAAAATATGGATGAGCTGGGAGAAAATAAGCAATGTTTCCTCTTTCCTATCAAGAGAAAGACCATTCCTGAATTATCCAAGATTTTGCTTTTACCTGAATAACCATACAGTTCAATAGGAGTTGAAGGAAAAAGCATGTTTGGTCCTCAGCGATCCTTTCCCCTGATATGGCCGGCAAGAGTGGAGTGATTCTTGTGGATATATCTTTGCTCCAAGGTGGGGAAAAAAAGGAGTTCTTTCACCAACGTTCAAAGGGTTTTTAAAAAATGGCCTTCATTAAAATACATCTGCCCCTCCTTTGGAACCTGCTCACGCTACACTCCAGGCCAGCGAGCATCAAGGGGTTGGAAATACGGTACAAACTCCCATGAAGCCACCTCTCCCTCTAAACTATTCTTCTCTCTGCCAAATTCTGCTTCGGTCAGCCTAAGGATCAAATACCTGTCTTTGGGCAATAAAGTGATGTGCATTAATCAATCATTGGCCCTAACTGGCAAGTTCCTTAAAAACTCATGGGACACAGATGGTTGCCATGACTTTCCCAGGAAGCAGCTACTGTCTTTCCATGAATGCAGCATGAAAATACAGGGCTGGGTGAGCAGATGAATGTCCACTCGTGAAACAATCATGCTGAGGACAATAAACAGTAGTTTTGGATGGCAGATTTAAATTTCATTCACAGCCAAGAAAACACTCCAGATACATGATGTGTCTCCGCTTCCTGTTGTTTCCAACATCTGAGTCCTCCCTTCCATTCCTGTTTCCACCACTTCAGTAAATGTCTCCCATCCTCATTGCATATAAAAAAGGCTCTGATTCTTTCTATTCTAATGTCTGTAAGACATTACTGTGAACAAGAGCAGGGGATAATTCCTCCTCCAAACCCATCTACGAAATAAAGGGTTCTATTCAGGATCATGACAAGCTGAGGAATCCCTCAAGAGAACTTCCAGAGTCATTTCAACCTGTAAGGATGGCTAAAATGTTCCTCACCATCCGCCACACCAGGGCTAGGACTGATGAGTGTCTCCACCATGCAGGTCCCTAAGGATGACATGATCGCTGGGAAACCAGGCACGAGGCAAGCAAAAATCAGCACCTGCTCTTTTGCAAAGTTTGTCTGAAGTGCTTGAAGCCACAGAAGAAACACATTGACTCCTTCAGATCTTACCTAAAAACAAAATTAAAGGTGACAAAATTAAACACATGTTTATGCAGAGATGCACTGCAATGCAGATTCAGTTCTGAGAAAGAAAAACTAGAAGTTAAAGGTACCGTTAAACTCCTGCACCAAGTTCTTAGTGACAAGAAATCAGGCGTGCTGCAAGAAGCCCAAGGGTGAAGAGTTGGGGTCTGGAGCCACAGTGCCTGGTTCCAATGCAGGCTCTGCTTTTTGCTTTTTGCTTGCTTAGCTGTGGCCAGTGGAGAACCACCAAACTTCTCCCTTTGCATCAGTCTCTACCTCTGAAAAATAAGGATGATAAAAGAATTTACCACAAAGTGTTTGAACAGGGATAAGTGACTTACAACAGTGCCTGTATCATCAACTGTCATTTAATCACAAAAATAATGCAAAGACAATCATCCTCCAAATTTACAGTGTGCTTTGAATAGGGTTTTTTCTATAATATGCTTATGTATCATGGAAAGTTCTTGAAAAATCTCCGAGCTAAATAAGACCTTAAAGACCTGGCTCAGTTATTTGACCTTGAAGCCCATTCATCAGGCATTTCTACACCAGCCCTCCTTTTTTTTTTTTTTTTTTTTTTGCTCATGCAGGTAGCTACCTTGAGGGCTGCCGCCAAATCATCACTTCCACAAAGAACCATTCAGAAATTTCTGGAACTCATATCATTGCTGGACTTCTGGCATAAGTCCATTGTTCCTGGTGGATGCTTCCAGTAGTAGGAAATGGAACATGCTCAATGAGGGCAGGGGGTTGTGTTTGACTTGCCCACTGCCATATCTCCAGCACCTAGAAAGGTGCCTGAAACACATAGCTGGCATCCAGTAAATGTGTGCAATAAATGAGTGAACTAGACAAAAATAGATATGCACTGGTAGACGTGGCCTGTGGAGTACAGCTTCAAAAGCAGGAGAGTATTGAGAGTCCTACATGGTAGGTTGCATGGCACTGAGTTAAAGAAAATGGGTCCTACAATCAGACCAAAGGTTAAACCTCGAAAGTTGGGCGATTTTGGACAAGTCACCTACAAAAACAAAGACCCCTGTCTTCTATTGATAACAGCTGGGAAGAGAGAATCCATTTCAGAACGAAAGGGGACACAGGATGGCTGTGTACGACACTTATATTGTGGTCAAGATGGCAGTGTAAATTCACTTCATGGGGTCCCACACCATCATCCCTCACTACCATTTGAAATACATGGTAATAAGAGATGAAATATATATATATATATATTTTTCAGTGTAACAGTATTCGTTGTTTTTGCACCACACCCAGTGCTCCATGCAATCCGTGCCCTCTCTAATACCCACCACCTGGTTCCCCCAACCTCCCACCCCCTACCCCTTCAAAACCCTCAGATTATTTTTCAGAGTCCATAGTCTGTCATGGTTCACCTCCCCTTCCAGTTTCCCTCAACTCCCTTCTCTCCATCTCCCCTTGTCCATCATGCTATTTGTAATGCTCCACAAATAAGTGAAACCATATGATAATTGACTCTCTCTGCTTGACATTTTTCACTCAGCATAATCTCTTCCTGGAAGAGATTATATATATTTTTTAAAAGATTTATTTACTTACTTATTTATTTGACAGAGAGAGATCAAAAGTAGGCAGAGAGGCAGAGAGAGAGAGGAGGAGGAAGAGGGCTCCCTGCTGATGCAGGACTCAATCCCAGGACCCTGAGATCATAACCTGAGCTGAAGAAACAGGCTTAATCCACCCACTTAGCCACCCAGGTGCCCCTAGATTAAACACATATATTTTTTAAAGATTTTATTTATTTATTTGGCAGACAGAGATCACAAATAGGCAGAGAGGCAGGCAGAGAGAGAGGAAGGGAAGCAGGCTCCCTGCTGAACAGAGAGCCTGATGTGGGGCTCAATCCCAGGACCCTGGGATCATGCCTTCAAGCTGAGCCAAAGGCAGAGGCTTTAACCCACTGAGCCACCCAGGCACCCCTAGATTAAATATATTTTTTTTGAGAGAAGAGAAAAGTTAGCAAGTGAACCTCGGTAAAAAACAAAACAAAACAAACAAAACCCAAAACTGACAAACATCTCCATGAAGCAGCAACCGCAGAAATTCTCAGTGATGCACAGATGTGTAGCGACAGGAAAAGATGTCTGGAGGCTGACTTCAAGGAGGACAAGTCGCTCCCACTGGAGATAAAGGCAGACAGAAAGGCCTGCTCGCTTGCTGCCTGAAGCCACAACTTCAACTGGGCTGCGGACTTGATTGCACACCACTTGCTTCACCAGAACACTGTGAGGTTTCCAGTAGCTCATTACATCTAAACACTACTGCCTCCTTTAACAAGGTTTCCCTTCCAGATTGCCCCTGACTTACAGGGATAGGCAGTAGGTGTCCCTCCACGTGCTCCTTCCAAATTCTCTCCTCTCTCTGCTTTCTTCTGATCCACTTTTTATTTATGGGCTAGCTTTACAGTATATCCCTTCTGTGATTAAACAGGTCTTAATAATTCTACCTTTTGTAAAGGAAGCCTTCCCCAATTATTTAGATGTTGATAAATATTTACCTCTGAATCTCCATAAATCATCACTTTATATGGCACCAACATGTAGAAAATAAGAATGAAGTTACCCAATTTTCAGAATGAACCATACAAATGACAACCTACCATCTAAAGCCAGAGACAGAAAGAGAACATCTGCATAAACTAAAGTAATGCGGGTTCCTTATTCATTCATATTTATTATGCAAAATGGAAGTTTTAGGAAGATTAGAATAATGCATACTTGTTCTATTATATAGGCAACTAATCCTCTGTAGATGGTAATGTATCCATAACTCCATCTCCAATCTAGAATTTCTGAACACGAGGAGAGGGTATTAAAATCTCCTCTGTGGGAGGCAGAGCATTACAGTGTCTGGCTCTGGCCTTCCTGCTGCAGGATGACACTTGCAATTAGTGATGGCAAATGGAATTCACAAAACATTTCTGGGCTTTAGAAGACATCAGAAAACTAGCAAAGGACTTAGAAAATGGTAGGAAAGGAAGCAGGAAGAGGGAGGTGGCAGAAACAAGTGAGCCAAAACCTGATCTGTAAGCAACAAGCTCAAGAGAAACAAATCAGGGTGCCAGAGAACAAATGCCATTTTCACTGCAGAATCTCTACAGGCCTGTGCCCTCCAGACCCCGTTCCCACCACACGGTAAGTTGGGGGAACTGAACCTGAGATTTCCTTAATAAACCAGGACCCTCAAATGGAACCAAAGTGATCCCAACCAAGAACACTCCCAGCCACCTGGCAAAGGAAAGACAAACCCTCCAGGAAAAAACAGACAGACAAACAAACAAACAAACAAACAAAAAAAACACCAAAAAACAGAATTAAAAGAGATTACATCTATGTTCCAATAAATCTGGTCTCAAAATCCCTTCACAGAGCATGCAAGAAATGAGGCCACTGTGAGAGACAGAAGACTGAGGGAAAATGAAGACTTTAGACACTGGAATGATCAGATACAGAATAGAAAATATTACATGTTAATTGTTTAAGAACACAAAAGAGGTTTAAAAATGAAGAAGGATCAAGAGCCTATCAAAAGCAACAGGCCAAGTGTGAACATGGAACTGAAGGAAGTTAAACAGGGACCAAAAATCACTGAGACGTAAAACACAACAGAAAACACACCAGAATGGTGGGGCAGTAGATGAGCCCCGAATGAAGGACTTCACAACACTGCACCAAGAAGTGAAGACATTCCCCAGAATGCAACACAAGGAGGCAGGAGAAGAGGATGAACGCCAGCTTGAGAGACATGAACAACAGACGGGAGGTTTAAATAAGAATCCTGGGAAGTACAGCAGAAGGACAGAGTCAAAATTTCAGAAGAAAACAGCTGAGGATATTACAGAAATGATAAATCCAGAAATACAGGAAATGCACAGATACCAAGCAAGATGAGAAATCTTCAATTAAACATTTTGTGGTAAAGCTATAGAACACCAAAAACTAAGAAAAGGTTTTAAGGAAAAGGCATTTAAAGGAATGAACAGGGTGGAAACAGGGTTTAAAGCTGCTACAGTGGTAAGGAGATGCTAGTAAAATGGTACCTGTAAAGGGTGACAGGAGTATTTTTACTGCCACTACTGCTAATACTGTGTCTAATGCACATAACAACTGAAGACTGCGAAGGTTAAGCTGGAGCAGAAAAAAATTAAACGAATTATGACCCTCAAAAGAAGGATCATGTCGGGGCGCTTGGGTGGCTCAGTGGGTTAAGCCTCTGCCCTCAGCTCAGGTCATGATCCCAGGGTCCTGGGATCGAGCCCCGCATCGGGCTTTCTGCTCTGCAGGGAGCCTGCTTTCTCCTCTCTCTGCCTGCCTCTCTGCCTACTTGTGATCTCTGTCTGTCAAATAAATAAATAAAATCTTTTTTAAAAAAAAAGAAGGATCATGCCAATGAATTTCACAACTCTGGTGATTACTTTAAAAGCATCTCTTCTTTTTATCATTGCATTTGTATCATGTCCAGGATGAGATATTACAGCACACATGATAGAATATTTTAAAACAATAGTCCAGGGGCGCCTGGGTGGCTCAGTGGGTTAAGCCGCTGCCTTCGGCTCAGGTCATGATCTCAGGGTCCTGGGATCGAGTCCCGCATCGGGCTCTCTGCTCAGCAGGGAGCCTGCTTCCTTCTCTCTCTGCCTGCCTCTCAGTGTACTTGTAATTTCTCTCTGTCAAATAAATAAATAAAATCTTAAAAAAAAAAAAACAATAGTCCATTTTGCTCAAACTCCATGTTGAAAGCAAACGACTCTGTCAAACACTTTGAAGAAGGTAAAAGTAGTGGAACCATGTTTTATCAAGAAAGCCCAGGGAGAAAAGCAGGTAGTAAAACCAAGTAGCAGTATCGAGGAAGGGCAGCCTCAGGAAGAAAATGAACACCGTTTTCTTCTGCTTTGTTCTCTTTTTTGTTTTCTTGTTGTTGGTATCTTTTCTTTTTTTGTTTTTTTTTTGGTCTTTCCCAGAAATCACTTCATATATACATTTATCTGTTCAACTTCAGTGAAAGTTGGGAGGAAAAGGTGCCAGAACTTTTGAATGGTTGTCTTCAGCTGAGTGCTTATTTTCTTCCTTCAGTTTCTCTGGGGTTTCCCACTATTCTTCAATAAACATGTGTTGCTTTCTGGCAGGGTAAAGCCAAATGCATTTTTAAAAGAAGTAATGGCAGGTCATCCGTCCATCCAGATCAGGAGAGAGCCCATACCAGAAAAGGCAGAGAGGGTAGTAGACTCCCCTCTGTGAGTTCCTGCCCTCTTGGTCTTTCCTCAGCCCTTGTTCTCTGCTATGTCTCTCCAGTCACACCCCAAACCCAGAGAAACAAAAGGACTCTTCAAAACTTAAACCCTGTGAGAAGGGCCACGCGGAGGCAAGGAGAGCCCTGTAAGACTCTGAGCCATGTGGTCTGTATCTGAGACTGCACATCTCCTTGAGCCACGTTCCATTCCCTCCATGCCTAATGTTGGCCTTGTGTTCTACAGAAGCAGTCAGGGCATCCATACACTCCTCTCTGTGTGCTTTTCTGTATACCTGATCCCATCTCAACCCACAACATCCAGCAGCATGCACCATCTGTCATCTCCCTTCAGTCAACCTGCAAATAGGTAAACACAGCCTGTAAAACCCACCCTTGTCCAAGCTATGTCTGGAGTTATGATTGTCTGTGTCTTTACCATCAAACTTTCTAAAAGGCTATTCTTGTGTGTTACCTCCATGGCATCACGCCCAGGCACTCTATCTCTATGTCTGGCTTAGGACTCCACTACTCACCTCCCATTTTCTTTCAGTACTCAGTGACAACCTCCTCGATCTACCCCCACCCCCTAATCAAGCTGCTTTGCAACTTTTCACATCATCGAACATTGCTGACATTTCATTCCTTGAAATCTCTCTTCTCTAGACATCTGTGCAAAAACGCCTTCCTGGCATCAAAGCCACGTCCCTCCCCTTCCATCCACTACTCCTTTATTCTTCCCCTTTATCTGCCCAAGAAAAGAAGAAATTACCCTAAATCCTTAACTGTCACTCTCTCTACAAGGAATATATCCCTTGGCAACAGCATGATTGCATCTCTCTTCCCCCAAGCACCCATTCCTACATTTTGACTGTCCAACCAGAACCTACACCTGCACGTCCAACAGACACCTCAACTCAGATTGCCTAAAGCTGCACTCCTCCTCTTACCTCCTGCACCTGGCTCCCTTCCTGAGTTGCCACGACTGTTGTGGCAGTTGACACATCAGACTCAACATTCTGAAAGCACAGAGGCACCCCTAAGCCTACTGCAGCATTTTTTTTTCCATAGCCGAGATATGGAAGCAGCCCAAGTGTCCAGCAACAGAAGACAAAGTGGTACATACACACAATGGTATATTACTCAGCCATCAAAAAGGATGAGATCCTGATATTTACAACAGTATGGATGTACCTAGAGGGTATTGTGCTAAGCAAAATAAGTCAGACAGAGAAAAACAAATACTGTATCTCCAGGGATGAATCCTTAAAAAATGCCCTACATATTCAAGTTTTAAGGCAGGACCAGAAGCAACAGTTTTAGCATATATCACCACGATATAAAATAAAATCTTAAAAAAAAAAAAAAGGAAATAATAGGACAACAGCAATTAGGGTAAAAAGACTTAACAACTGTCTTGCTCAACATCAACAGCACCACACCAGCTACACGTCTGACCCCCAGACCAGCATAGCAGGTGTGAGGACAGGTCCAAGCAGAGAAAGTGTTACTTGTCACATTTTTTGAAAAATGATAAACAGAAGGGATGCCTGGGTGACTAGGCTGGTTGAGCGGCCAATTCTTGATCTCAGCTCGGATCTTGATCTCACGGTGGTGAGTTTGAGTTCCACACTGGGCTCTGCACTGGGTGTGGAGCCTGCTTTAAACTAAACAAAACTAAACAAAACTAAACTAAAATAACACCTCTGTCAAAAGTACGTGAATTCACAACTTACATGTAAGTCAAGTTCTACTTGTTCTAAGACAGCATGAAAACCAAGATGCCGTTATCAAGACAGGAAGCAAGATAAATTGTGTATTCCATGTGCCGTGAGATGACTCCAACTGCACCCAAGTCAGCCATGGCCGTCCACACATCTGCAAGAGAGGGTATATTATCCACATTAGCACAGAGGAAACCAAGGCTCAGAGAGGTTAAAAAAAAAAAAAAAAAGAGTCCAAGATCATAGCATCATTTAGCAGCATAGCCAGAATGTATAGGAATTACCTCAAAACAGGCCACACTAGTGGAAGAATACCTTAGTGTGGAGTTATGAAAAGCCAGGTAGAACGCTGCCTCAGAAAGGCAGATAATCATTAAAGGAAAAATAAAGAGGCACCTGGGTGGCTCAGTCGGTTAAGCATCTGCATTGGGCTCAGGTCATAAATAATCCTGGGATCTTGCCCTATGTCAGACTTCCTGCTAAGCAGGGAGTCTGCTTCTCCCTCTGCCTCTGCTCCCCATTCATTCTCATAAACAAACAAATCAATAAAATCTTACACAAAAAAAAGAAAAAAATAAAGATTATAAGCTTACAATAAAGATATGAATGATGAGTCAAAGCTTTCAGTGACACACCCACACCTGCCTACAGTTCTCTGGCTAAAACATGGGTGGAATTGATGGGGTTAGAAGAACAGGAGGCACATAGGCCCGGACAGCACAGCCCCAGCAGATGCAGAATCCTGGTGTAGGTTTAGCTAGCTTTCATTGTCCTTTAAAATGTCAAAGCTAAAGAAATCTGGTAGGGTTATTGAAGTCTGATCCTGGGGGATGCCTGGTTGGCTCAGTCTGTTAGGCAGCAGCCTAACATGACTCAGGTCATGATCACAGGGTCCTGGGATCAAGTCCGACATCAGACCCCTTACCCAACCAGAAGCCTGCCTCTCCCTCTGCCTGTTGCTCCCCCTGCTTGTGCTCTCTCACTGACAAATAAATAATCTTTAAAAAGAAAGAAGAAAGAAAAAAAAGAAAAGAAAAATAAAATCTGATCCACAGTATAGAACAAAACAAAGGATGGTACTTTCTTGGGCTGATTTCTGTTTGTTTGATTTTAAGTAGGTTCCACAGCCAGCACGGACACTAGTGCAGGGTTTGATCTCAGGACCCTAAGACCATGAACTGAGCCAAAGGCAGACAATCGATTAAGCCACCCAGGCACCCCACTTTCTTGGGTTCTAATGGGACTTTTCCTAGGTTCTAATCCTAGCTGTACTGGCTGCCAGGGGGAATGAAGTCCAGCACCACAAGAAAAGCATCCCAAGGCAGCAGTCCTCTGCAGAAGATTTGCTGGTGGCTGCCATCATCAAAGAGTCAGTGGGTGAAGTTGTTGAAGCACAGTGGGAACAATGATAGCCACTGCCTTTTGGGTGTCACTGAATCATCCTACTCATCTTCAGGAAGCCTGGCCCTTCTCCAGTCAACGCAGCAAAAGCAAACTTGTTAGAAGAATAGGGGAGGGGGTCATCTCCCTCCCTCCCAGAAACTGAAGCAACCAGCCAAACAGTGCAGCACTGGAGTAAAAATAAAAATATGAAGGAATGTGGCTGCACCTGGGTAGCTCAGTCTGTTAAGCATCTGCCTTTGGGTCAGGTCCTGATCTCAGAGACCTGGGATCAGAGACCCACATCAGGGTCCATGCTCAGTGAGGAGTCTCCCTTTCCTTCTCCCTCTGCCCCTGCTCCTAGCTCATTCTCTCTCTCTCTCAAATAAATAAAATTTTTAAAATAAGAAATTTAAAAATGAAGGAATGAATCAAAATGCAGAATTCAGAAACAGAACTACAGATATAAAAACTACATATAAAAACCTGAAATATGACCCGGTGAGTGAGGAAGGATTATTAAATCATGATACTGTATGAATTGATTGCCAATTTTTTCTTAGAACATAGAGCACACTGCACTACACGAAAACGAAAACACAAAATTAGGATTGAATACAAAAACAAAATTATCAGTGTTATTCCATCAAGTGTTTCTCTAACCTACTGATCAAAACCTCAGTTCATCCTCCAAAAGAATCTGGGCACCACCTCAGCACACATGAACACATTTTCAGGCCACAGTTCACACTGCTCCAGTCCCCACTCTAAGTCCTGAGCCATGGGCTCCTCCAGGCAAAGCCACCACCAACTAGGCCCCTGCCCTAGAAATCCCCAAACCCAACCACTTCACAACAGGGAGACTCAGGGAGATTCAAATGGGCAGAAACGTGGGACTTTGACTTTTTTTTTTTAATTAAAAGAAAAATACAGCAAGAAACATTTCTAGCACAAAGTGAAGAGCTAATCTTTCACAATGTCGAGAGTATTAGAATTATCAATACACCATCAGTAGTTTGATAGGTCAAACAGGCCAAAAGCTGGAAACACAAGAGGAAATGCTCACAGCAAACAGACCTGAAAGCCAGGGCCTGGACCGGCTGACATGGCTCTGCCGCTTACCACAGCGAGAAAGTGTAACTTTCCTGGGCCTCAACTTCCCTCCTGGCCAGCAGGAAAGTGGCAACACCACAAAATTCATATCTGGTCGGGGATTACGTGAAAGGAGAATGCTCAGTGAGAGCCCCGCCACACCGCCCGTCCAGCCACAGTCTGTGCCCAGTGAATGGGAATTTCCTCTACTGCAGCCACACGAAGAGCTGAAGGATCTGCACAGGATGCCTGTTTATTTGCCAGTCACAAAACCACGTTCTGCCATAAACAGAGAGGGCAAGAGACCCCAAGAGATGGGAATCTCCCTCACCCTTGCCTGGACCAGGCTTTCAAGACAAGTTGGAAAGCCCACAGCAGCTCTGCCACTGACTCTGAATGAGCCTTTGGAAGACAACACCATCCCAAAAAACAGTTTAATTTACTTCTCTTTAAAAAACAGTGAGACAAGGTCTTGGCCACATCTTCATAAATTAACAGCTTAGGAGGCTAAACCCCAATGATTTAGTTATGTCCCCAGCAGGCACACCTCCACTCGTGGGCAGCTTCAGGGAGAAAGGGTGCCTCCCCATCCATGAGGACACCCTCTGACATTCATCTGAAGATGCTTCCTACCCATGGGCATTTACTCCCTGGAACCCCCCCATCTAAGTTCCTCTCTGGATGCTGCACGAGGCAACTTCCTCACACCCTCATCACCACTGGTGACACCGCAGCTACCCCTGAGCCTTCAAGCAAGGTGCACCTGTCTTTGCTGCCAAGCGTCCCATCAGCCCAGCTCCATCACTGATTTCTGTACCCATAATTAATTAACTTATGCATGTATGTATTTATTTATTTTTACAGCTTCATTTATTTTAGGGAGAGATAGACAGAGAGAGAGATACAGAGAGAGCACACACACACAAATACAGGGAGATAGAACCTCCAGCAGATTCTACACTGAGAGCAGAGCACACCTCAGGGCTCAATCCCACCACCCTGAGATCATGACTTTAGCTGAAACCAAGAGTTGGATGCCTCAATGACTGAGCCACCAGGCACCCCTCTGTACCCTTAATCTTAAGAAAAGTCAGACACCGCTTCTTTCTGTCAGCCACGGCCTCATAAGCCATCTGTCACACAGCCAAAGTTTCCAGAGGGTAGGACCAGGTCTGCAACACCAGTGATGCCAGAGTATCTCCATAAAACTACAATCTAGTGAGTACCAGGCTCTGCTCTAAGCTCCTAATATGGCCTTCTATTTTGTACCCCTCACAGACCTACATGCTAGGTATTATCCACAGTGCACAGAGGAGGACCATGGCTTACCCAAGCGATCTACTTTTATGTGGCAGCAGCAGGGGCCTGAACCCAAGTCTGTGACTCCAAGGCCCCTCCGTCAACTCTGTTACTCATGCAGCCCCAACACAGTCATCAAATACCTCCCTAAACCCTCATCCCTCCTGTGAAAAAGCATGGTCTTCTGCCATTTCCCAGATGGGAAGAAAGCCGGCGTGAGCCAGATATAGTGACCTGCCCATGATGGTACAGGCGATGTCCCGTCTGTTCTCCCCCCAACACCCATGTCATTCTGCACGAGGCCCCATGGGGTCCTTCATGCTTCCAGTGGAAAACTCTGGTGAGACCACCAGTCTCCTGGCAGGCCTTCAACTTGACCCTGGAGGACAGGACCAGTTAGGAGAAACCGGCTAGTTAAGCCTCTGAAATGGGGTCCTACCACCCAGGAAAACCCCCTTATCTCCAGGGCATCGCCCATGTGAATTAGCTGGATTTGTAGAGGGCTCCACAAGTACCAGCCTTGCTGAGTCACTTTCTCTAAGGTGGTGGCTGAGACAAAAAGGACCCAGGAAAGAAAGGCATAGGCTGTTGTGGAACTCCAGTGCCTTGGCATCAACAATTAATGTGAGCAGCTGCCTCTGCTCACCAGATCTGCATTTTATGTGGGGCACACTGTTCAAATTTTACACCCCCCATCTCTGTAACCTTCACGACAACCCCTGGAGCTCCCTGCACCATCATTACCACCTCACAAACAAGGAGACAAGGCATGAGGGGTGTGTAGAATGATGCAGCTCTGTGCTGGGGCCAACCGGGGGAGGACTCCCACAGGCTTGCTCTTCCCACTGCTGCAGAAGCAGCTGAAAACAACGAGTTTTTCAGTTTGCATTATGTAGAGTGGAAAAGTCAACCATAAAGGTCATTCAATTTTTAAATGGGTTATTCCTCAGGATAAAAACAGTTCCAAAAAATAATTTCTGAGAAGTTCAACATATTCCTCCTTCCAGGTGCCTGGAATGTGATGGAATGTTGTTAAAATAAGTTCTGGCCCATCAGTATGCCAGACAGAAACGAAGTAAGCTGTTGCAGGTCCCCAAAGGCTCCGTCACAACCCTAAGGAGAAGACATATAACTTTCACTGTCCCAAAGTGGTTATGTTTAAAAAAAAAAAAAAGGCACAGGTGGAACATTTTAAATTACAGACTTTCAATGCAGGGGCAGTGGGGGCGGGGGGGGTGTCCCCCAACTACCCCCAAATGTTTCAGCTATATATAGTGACTTACCAAAGTGACTCATCACAAGTACCTACAAGACGACTGACAGGCAACTGACCGATGAGGAAGGTATTCGGACTGCTTAACAAAACCAACACAACTTAGAATTTTCATTATTAAGAAGAGAAAACCATTTATTAAACACTCGCCAGGCACCAAACCCGCTAGGCACTGTCACACGCTCTACTCATCACAAGGCTGCCAAACTCAGTGCAGAAACTGAGGCTGAGTAAGTCACCTAAGATCATGCAGCACCAGGAACTGGATTCCAACCAGTTCTGACATCAAAGCCCACCCCAGCTTGCTGCAATGCTTCAGAACCTAAGCTTTGTGATGATCAATAAACTACATGCTTAACAATGTTTACACATCTCTGTTAGAATTCAGGGAAAGGTTTTTAAAAATGACATACACAAGGGGAAAAAATAATACAGTTTCTGGAGGCAGGCTGCCCAGGGTTCAAATCTTGGCTCCTCTACTTGCAAGCTGTGTGACCTTGGACTCCTTTAGCTCCCCTGTGCCCATATTTCCATGCATTAAAATGGTAGCCATAACAGACCCTATCTCCTAAGGCAAATAAAGCATTTTGGTGTTGTTGTTCTTGTTTTAAGATTTTATTATTTATTTGACAGAGAGAGAGAGACAGGGTGAGAGGGAACACACACAGGGGGAGTGTGAAAGGGAGAAGCAGGCTTCCCACTGAGCAGGAAGCCTGGTGAGGATTAGATCCCTGCACCCTGGGAGCATAACCTCAGCTGAACAACTGAGCCACCCAGGTGCCCACAAATAAAACATTGAGAATCATTCCTGGCATGAGTTAAACCTCAGAAGGTGTGGGCTGGTGTTACTTCTTGCTGGCCACTAGATAGAGTCAGCAGCCTCAGGCCCACTGTTTTAGCAACTCATTTGCATAAACAAAGCCCAGGCTCAGCCACTTTGTGCTTACCCTATGATTTCTTCCTGTCACTAACATCTCTCCTCACTCCTGCTCTGTGGCACTAAGCTCTGGGCCTCAACTTCCCATCTGTCAAATGAGGTGAGGAGCCCAGCTGATCTATCTGAGGTCCTTCCAGCTGGGCAACCTAGGGTTCTTGGTAACTCAGGGCCCAGAAATTTCAGAACCATCCTAACACAAACATTACCAGATGACACTCACTCAATTTCCTCAAATCTTCTCTTCCGTGTTATGTATAAATGCTTATTTTCATGGCAAATCTTCTCCAAGATCCCAGAGCTCCACGAGCACCCAGAATAGGCTGGGCAGGCATCCCCAGTGCTGAGGCTGGGGACATGATGGTCAGAAGCTCTGACCTCCAGGGGAGATGGATTCCAAATCAAGCTGCTCTGATAAGCAGGTCTTCCCTGTTAGAGAGGATTTCAACAGAGCACAGTTAAGAGGAAGTGCAGGTAAGAAACTCAGAACTTGGCCCACCGGACAGAGGGCAGTAGGACAGTGGGCCGGAGGGGTGACAGAGGGATTGAGAGGAATGGCACGATCAACAGAGGCCAGCCAAGGCAGCACTGATGCTCAATGTGAGAGGGTGGGCTGGGGATACACTATGAAAATGGCTTCAAAGGCAGGAAGCAAGCCCAGCTCAGCACAAAGCAAAGTCCTGAGCAGGAACCTTCTGGGACCAGGTTGGACACTAAGGTGAGCTGAAAATGGCTGTGGCACCCAGTGCAGTCTAAATCTCACCCATGCCTCTCACAGGCTGGGTGACCCCGGACCAGTTATGCTATGTCCTTTAATGTTTCCTAAAGGGTATATTCACTCCATAATCCTGAGCCATGTTCTCATTTCGGTGAGTGTGGGAGGCCGCAATAAGGCTTGAGACGAGAACCAAACCAGACCCTGACTTGTGCCTCCTTTAAAGACCAAATAACCTAACAAAAGGTTTAGGACGGGAAAAGTTCAGTAGCACTGGGCAAGAGTCTGTGCTATGTGTTGTGCGCTCGCCTACGTGACTTCCCACACGCTTACTAAACAAATGAGAACAATTCGGTTGGGCTAAAAAGTTCGTTGCTGGTCCTTGCTGCCTTAGTACAACCCATAATTTACTTTCAGGTTTGCTGTATTTGTACTGGCATCAGCCATTTGGCGTCATGAGGAACCATAGTTGCTTAACTAAACACAGATGTAATGTCACTATATATATGGCCTTAAGGCATTGAATAAACTTAGAACTGTTGGACATCCTCCTCAGTGCTCCTCCTGTCCCCCATCTCTCTGCTTCTCGAGTTCTTTTCTTCATCCTCTTACCCTCATGTTCCTGGTTGATTTGTTGCGCCGGCCATGACAGTTGAGGATCTGATGGTGCCCACTATCTACAGAGATCCAATATATACAACTAGGACAGCCTGGAGGGGGGTGGGCAACCCAGGCTGCACAGGGAGTTAAGAAGGAGTCAGGAAGGGCGCCTGGGTGGCTCAGTGGGTTAAGCCGCTGCCTTCGGCTAAGGTCATGATCTCAGGGTCCTGGGATCGAGTCCCGCATCAGGCTCTCTGCTCAGCAGCGAGCCTGCTTCCTCCTCTCTCTCTCTCCGCCTGCCTCTCTGCCTACTTGTGATCTCTCTCTGTCAAATAAATAAAATAAAATAAAAAATCTTAAAAAAAAAAAAGGAGTCAGGAAGAAGTCATTCCCACACTTGAGGCATGGGTTGGTACTGACCAGAGACACTGGGCAAGAGACAGTGTCCTAGGACTGCTGTAAGACTAGCCGGGTCCAGGCAAAGCGCCTAACAGTGTGTAGATGTAACCCATCTGTAAAAGGTGGACGGGGGGTGGTGGTTGTAGCTGGTTGAGCATCTGACTCTTTGTTTTGGCACAGGTCCATTCACCTGGCCCATTCACCTGTGCCTGCATGTGTTCTGTGGTGTGCTCTTTATCTCTCTCTCTCTCTCTCTCTCAAATAAATAAATTAAAAAAAAAAAAAAAAAGGAAGTCAGGAAGGATCAGGAGACCTGCTGTTAAGGTCCCAAAGACTCCACCCTCCTCAACTAGCCTCCGGAAATAAAGTAAGTGGATGCCCAGGAGCCTCCTGGACACAAAACTTTCCAAAGCAAAGCTTTCAATTTCATACTGGAGAAAAGGTTGCTGTGCAAATTCAAGACAAAAAAGCCGGCCATGGTGGGGTGGGTTTGGACAGGGTTGGTCCTGTAGGACTCTGGCCACTAAATGCCCACTGCCCAAGCCAGGAGCCTGGAGTCTGTGCAGCCAGTGCTTCCTGAGGCTTCCACATCATAGCCTCACTCTGAAGTTTCCTCCTGGAAGCTCCTTACCCAGGGAGGCCACCTGTGAGCACCCCCTCACACACACCCCAGCTTCTGCCCCTCCATCCAGCTGGAGTGAAGGATCCCCAAGCCTGCTCTCTCTGGTCTCTCCTGCACAGAGAGGAGTATGTGCCCCGGAAAGGAGGGTCCCTGAGGATACCTGAGTCCTTGGCCCAAAGACAGCTGGCTTGAGAATGTGGGGTTTCGGTGCTCTAGGCACAGCAGTTCCTAGAGGAAACAGGGTAGGGAGCTCCAAGGTGGAGGGGAGTCCCAGGAGTCTGGGATCACAGATGCCAGTGGCCCCCAAGTGGAAGGGTTTCAGTAACTCCAGAGGTGAGAGGGGCCAGGGGTCAGGCCTGGAGGTGGACAAGGACCACCAACAAGAGGTAGGGGGCCGGAGATGGAAGTGATCCCAGGGTGGTTGCAGGCCCAAAGTAGAGGTGTGGGGGTGGGGGTGGGGGAAAGGGGTCCATGGGCCAGAATAAAATGGTATCCTGGGGCTCCTGGGTAAAAGGCACCTGAGGTGGAGGGGGCCCAGTGGGGCCCAGGCTGCGCGGGCAGAACCAGCGCCTCTCAGGCTGGGGAGCTCGGCGATTCTGAGGGACAAAATTTTCCATCAAGTTCTGGAAAAGAAGCCTGTCAGCACAGGCATCTCTCCGGGGTCCAGACGAGCCCAGTGGTGCTGGGCCCCTTGATGTCAGTAGGGCCCCACGGGTTCCCTGGATACCGAGAAGTGGAACGAGGGCTGTGGGGCAAGGGCTATGGGGCGTAGGAGCACCAGGCCGCCAGGAACCTGTCCGCCAGGCCCCCCTCCCGCTCCCTTGGACGAAGCAGCAGGTGGCAGCGGGCAGCAGGGCCCCAGTCTCCCTCTCTGCCTAGCGCCCCTACCCCTCCCCAGCCCCTCAGTACCTGAGTCAGCGGGGCACCGATGCACTCCCCCGCGCCTTGCCCAGCCAGCCCAGAAACCCTGCCTTCCCGGGAGGCGCTACTTGCGCAGTGAGTTTGCTGGGCCCACAGAAGGCGGTGGGCGGGGCAGGCAGGTGCGGGCGAGCTGTGGCGTGTGGGGAGTGGCAAACAGCAGTGCAGGCCTCTCTGCAGGCCCACGTGCCCTCGCCCAGCCTCCTGTTCTGTCCTGTCCGGTGAGGGGGCTGGCTGCGCCCCCTGCTGGTTCCCGCTGCTCTTCTGCTGACTCCAGGACCCCAGTCCCTGCCCAGTCCTGGCCTCCCTGCCGCTCCCTGCAGCTGCTTGAGCTCCAGGCTAGGTCCGCTGCTGCTCCTGGGCGGCCGAGCTGCAGCCCGGTGTGGCTGGCCCTTTTCTCTTCCCAGGGCACAGTGGAGCCGCGAGGGAAGGCCTGAGGGGATCTTCCCTCTGCTCAGTGCCAGTGGACACTCTCCAGGGGCCTCACTACCTGGTGGGCTCCACCCATGGCCATCTTGGAACCCCTGGAATCCCCTTCAGAGACCAGGTGAAGCCCTCCTTGGGGAATCCAGGCTCCTGGGACCAAGGCGAGTTGATCTTGTGTACTGCTGGGTTTGTTCCCTGGCCTGGCATGGATTGACAGTTGCTGAATTGATCTATTCTGGGGTCATCAAGGGCAGAGCAAAGAGTTCAGGGCTGGGATCCCCAGGCCTGGGGTCCACACAGGCTTGGAGCCCTCTTGGCTGTCCCTGACAGAATGACCAAAGAGGAACCCTCAGAAACATGGATCTGCCTTGAACTGGCAGAGCATTCAGGGACAGGAAGGGGAATGTCTCCTTCGCAGAGTATCTGGAAGCCTGAAGTGGAAGATGGTTTTGTCTGAGCCATGGTCATTAGTGTTGGGCCAAGGAACCCCTGGCTTACTTCTCCTACCTGCATCCTAGGTCTAAAAGGGTGTCTGGGGGCGCCTGGGTGGCTCAGTGGTTTGGGCTGCTGCCTTTGGCTCAAGTCATGATCTCAGGGTCCTGGGATCGAGCCCCACATCGGGCTCCCTGCTCCGCAGGAAGCCTGCTTCCCTCTCTCTCTCTGCCTGCCTCTCTGCCTACTTGTGATCTCCGTCTTTCAAATAAAGAAATTAAATCTTTAAAAAATAAATAAATAAATAAATAAACAAATAAATAAATAAATAAAAGGGTGTCTGGGTGGCTCCCTCAGTGAAGCATCTGTCCAGGGTCCTGGGATCTGGCCCTGCATCTGGCTCCCTGCTCAGTGCAGATCCTGCTTCTCTTTCATCCTCTCCCTCTACTTGTGCTGTCAAATAAAATAAAAAAAAAAAGTTAAGAGGGGGGACAAAATGGCGTGGAAGTAGGAGGCATCTTTTCAACTTGTACCCCAAAATGAGCTGATTACCTACCAATCACCCATGAACACCAATCACCCATGAAATCAGCCTGAGATCATAATTATACACGTCTGGATCTCTACAGGGGGAGAAGAAGCCAGTGGGCAGGTAAAGCGGAGTGGGAACTGTGAACTGATATCAGAAGATAAACAAAAGGGGGAGGGAGCTACCAGAGGCAACCAGTTGGAAAGTAATACCCCAATACAAGCGAGAGTGCCCTGCGTCTGGGGACCAGCATTAAGTCAGAGACTGGTTGAAAGCACTCCAAAAGAGCAAAGCATCTCTGGGGAAATAGTGGGAATCGGGGCGGCTAGGGACAGGGGCTTAAGTCCCTGGTCCCAGGACAGCCTCCCTTGGCACTGAGTCAGAGAGAGTGCGGCAGAGAAACCAGCTCTTGGTCCCTAAGCTGCCAGCGCAAGGAGAATGCATGGGGTCCGTTTCCTGTGAAGGAATGGGAGCCACACCAGGCGGCAGAATGCAAGAGTCCTGCTATAGAGCCTGAGATACTCCCCTGAGAGAGGTATAAAGGCCCAGCCGGTGCCCTTTGATACACACACTTGTTTCAGAGCCTGCACCAAACTCTCGCCCCAGAGAGGTGCGCGAAGGCCCAGCCTGGTGCTCTCGGACCTGTGCCCCATTCTCAGAGCCTGAGACCCGCGCGCGAACCTCTGCCTTCCCTGAAATTGGTGCATGTAAGGTGGGCGCTCTTAGACCCAGAAAGACCGGGCACTCCCAGCCCGGGCCAGCGGGAAAATCTCAGTGTGCGATTGCTGCTTGGAACCTCTCTAGCGGTCTAGAGGTGCCCAAAGCTGCTGCTGCCGTGCTTTTGGGTACAAGCAAAAGATCCTCCATCCCCAGGGACAGCGACTTGGAACCTGCTCTGCCAGCGGCCAAGGGGGAACTCATTTGGGCTCTGCAGCCAGACTGAGGCTTCTCTCTGAGAGGGAGATCAGGGTGCGGTTTGTTTTCCTCTAAAACTACAAAAACCATCAAAAGCGGTCAAAGTGAGAAAAAAAAAGTGAACAAACAAAAAACCGCCAGAGAACAAAAGCCTGAAAAAAAAAAAAGTTTCCTCAGAGCCCACCCCCTTGAGGGGGGCGGTAGGACTTAAGTCAGGGAACATCATTGACTGAAAACCCACATGGCAGGCCCCTTCCCCAGAAAACAAACCAAGAAAGAAAAAAAAGAGAGAGAGAGAGAGAGAGAGAGAGAGAGAGAGAGAGAAAAGTACTACAAGAGAACTACCACTACGACATAGGAAACTTTTATCTTTCATTCATTCCCACTATTCTGGTCCTTTTTTTTTATATATATAGGTAATTTTTTTAACCCCAGCAGGATGGTGGAAGGGGTACATGGCTGAGTGCCTCCCGGGTCTGACCCTGTGTGACGCCACCCGGTGCCTGCAGCTGCCCTCTGGAAGGTGTTGCTCTAGTGGCAGAGCCGGAGGGCACCAAGCATCTGTGTGTCTCCAATGTCCTGGGCACCACATCACAATGCCTTCCTGAGAAGCAGAATCAAGGACAGTTGCTGATCTTCATTCCTTCCTACCAAAGGTATCTCATACACCATCTTTGGAAGTTGGAGCCAGGGGGCGCCTGGGTGGCTCAGATGGTTAAGTGTCTTTCTTCAGCTCAGGTCATGATCCCAGGCTCCTGGGATGGAGTCCCACACATTTGCCTCCCTGCTCAGCTCCCCTGAGCCTGCTTCTCCTTCTCCCTCTGCCATTCCCCCAACTTGTGCTTTCTGGCTCTCTGTGTGTCAAATAAGTGAATAAAATCTTTTTAAAAAGTTTGGGCCAGGGGGCGCCTGGGTGGCTCAGTGGGTTAAGCCGCTGCCTTCAGCTCAGGTCATGATCTCAGGGTCCTGGGATCGAGTCCCGCATCGGGCTCTCTGCTCGGCAGGGAGCCTGCTTCCCTCTCTCTCTCTCTCTGACTGCCTCTCCATCTACTTGTGATTTTTCTCTGTCAAATAAATAAATAAAATCTTTAAAAAAAAAAAAAGTTTGGGCCAGGGATGCCTGGGTGGCTCAGTTGGTTAAGCCGCTGCCTTCAGCTCGGGTCATGATTCCAAGGTCCTGGGATCGAGTTCCACATCGGGCTCCTTGCTCGGCGGAAAGCCTGCTTCTCTCGCTGCCTCTGCCTGCCTCTCTGCCTGCTTGTGTGTACTCTCTCTCTCTATCTCTGGCAAATAAATAAAATCTTTAAAAAAAAAAAAAGTGTGGGCCATACTCTTTAGCCATTCTACTTGCCCTGGGGTAATTTGCCACCTCCCTGAATTTACCTGAATCTTTTCCAAAATCTACTTATCTTCCTGCCTTCGTGACCATAATGAGTCTATAAATTTTCAATAGACAGTATGAACTTACACTTGCTAATATTTGCATAACATGCACCTCTTTCGATCTCAAAGAAAAGCTTCACACCACAATGGTCTCTAATCTCCAATTAGTTTCTTTTCTGGGATCCCACTGGAATTCTATGCGTCTGTCCCCTAAGATCCCATAAATTGTGGTCCAGTTTCCCAGCCAGCCAAGGAAAGCACATGGGAAATCTTGCTGAAGTATGAGTAAGAGCCAACAAAAGGGAACATATTTATCTGCCTCGAATGCTGGGACCTGAGGAAAGCAAGTTTCATTACAGACAAATCAGGAAGGAGGTGCAGATTGCTTTTTATGTCACTCTGGAGTGGAGGTCTGCTCACTCACAGAAGCTCAAAATCTTCACAAAGAACAATGCCCCCCACCCCCAAAGTCACCTGGGGATTCTCAGGAAAACTTTAATTGAAACTATTACGGATTCTCCAACTTCCCAAAATGCAGGAGGAACATCTACAAGCAAGACTGTCACCACTTTTAGGCAATTACACTTATTTACCTTTTTTCTTCCTAGAAAATCATCCTCTCTCCCAATCCATGATCTTCTTTTTGTAACAGTTTCCTAAAGAAGGAAACAGGTGTCCTCCCATTCCAGTTCCATCCAAAATAATAAAATAAAAATCTTTAAAATTAAAAAAAAAATTGTGATTTGTTGAGACAGAGCACATATGCAGAGGGACAAGCAGACTCTCCCACTGAGCAGGAAGCCTGATTTGGGGCTCGATCCCAGGACCCTGCGACCATGACCTGAACGAAGGCAGATGCTTAACCAACTGAGGCACCCAAAATAATTCAATTTTTAATCACTTTGCCATAGACACTTTTGGGTGGCTTTGAAACACCAGAATCTCTTTGACTTATCAGTGTCCTCTTCACCATCTCAGAAAAGGACTGGGTGCCTCTCAGAGGCCTCTCTCCCCTCCTGACCCAGGTCCCAGCCAAAGGTCCTTCACATTAGAGTATGAGGAACTGAGCGGGATGGGGTGTGGAAGCACCCTGGGGTGGGGTGGGGGGCTCTGGGGCTCTCCCACTCCCAACTTCAAAGACAGCGCCTGCTTTCCCCTGCCTCATATAGGTACCCTGGGTTTGCCCTCTTTAAGGTTCCTGGTTGCTGCAAAGGTCTGAAAATCTCCTAAGTAGCACAAAAGCCATCATGTGCATTTTGGCCACATGGGACAGAGGGAGTTTAAAGGAAGAAAGATAAAGCTCCCCAGAATGAGCCAGCAGCTCTGGGCTTCCCCGCACATCTTTCCTGACCTTCAGAACCCTGGGAAGGAGCCCCTTAATGCAAAGTCACAGGGGGAGCCCACGCACAGCCCAGGCCTCCTGCCCCAGGTCCTCTCCAGCCATAAACTGACCCCCTAGCCCCTTCCAAACCGTCTACAGCCTCAAACCACTGACGTGCGGTTCAGCACCCATCTCCAGAGCGCAGGATGCACGTGGCTTCCCGGCACCCTTCCGTGGCCGCTCCCAAAATCACCGTGGGAATGTCGCAGCAAGGAGAAAGGGAATCAATTTTTATCCTCTGGGTTGTCTTCCCTCGTAGCCCCTCAGGAGTCCCCACGCAGCAATGCCGCGTGGGCCCTACTGCTCTGAATCCACTTCCCCGGAGGAATCTGCTTTTCTTCAGCGTCTGTGTCTGCAAACCCGGCTCCTCTAACACCCCCCACCAAACGTACCAAGAACCAACGGGGGAAGAAGTTCATTTCTGGCCGACAAGCCTTTAATCCCTGAGAGCTATGGCTGATGCAGGAGCAGCTTTTCTCCAAATGGTGATTTCGATACGAGGTCGTTTTGCCTGCCGGCCCCCAACATCCCTGACGTGTGGCTCCCAGGGGCCTCCCCGCGGCCAGGCCTGAGAGTGGAGCCCACCCTTGGGCTCCTTTTCCACCGCGCTGAATCCAGGCAGCGGCCCCGTCTCACTACAAAGGGTGCTGAGTAACGAGGTGCCGCCACCAGGAAGAGAGGCAGCAGGTCAGATCTGGAGAATGACACTGGCCTTCAAGGGCCCCTCACAAGGGAAATACCATTAAGTAGCAGATCTGAACAGATATACTGTGTTCCACATTCATGCCGTAAGGATGGGGTTTCCTCGAGCCCTAATCAAAGGAACTCTTTCACCCGAGATCACTTGACCAATCGGTGACTCAGTTTCCTTATACTAAAAATGAGGATAACAATACATCACAAGATTGTTTTGAGGAGCACACACGTTACAAAGTGTTTAGAGGCACCTGGGTGGCTCAGTGGGTAAGCATCTGACTTCAGCTTAGGTCATGATCTCATGGTCCTGGGAGAGGGCCGTGTCAGGCTCCTTGCTCAGCGAGGAGTCTGCATGTCCCTCTCCCTCCCTCTTCACTTCCTGCCCTCTCTCTCTCTCTCTCTCAAATATATAAATAAAATCTTTTAAAAAAACAAAGTTCTTAGAACACTATATGCACATAGTACAGGACACACAAGCACTTGTTAAACAGATAAAAGGGTACAAGAGGCTGGCTTCCCTACAGATTTCTAATAGACTCCTGTCTGGGGGTCTCTAGCTCTTAGGAAGTGGGCAGGCCGCAGAAGCCCAAGATTGTAGAGTTCCTCCGAGGCCAAGTTCAGTTTTCTATGCAGGACAGAAAACCTGTAAAACACATCCCAGACTTGCTTCGCTGCCTTCCTAGTAGGGAATCCGTTCCCTCAAGAGTGGTCCAACCTCTCTTCCACTATTTGGGATGTAGAAAACGTTTAGACATTTCTCCATTGGTGCTGATTCCATCCTCATTTTTAACAATCTAGCTGTGTGTTCATCTGGTCTTCTGTTAGTTCCTTTATTCAACAAACATAGAGGACTCACCGTGTCCTAACTGTGACCAAGACATCCAGCATCTCATCCCACAAAGGAAACATATTAGCAAATGTGGCAGCAAAGAGGGATGGGGTAAGGCAGTGACATCTGAATCAAGATCAAACTAACAAGCAGAGCCTGCCATGAAGAACATTCCAGGTACGGGCCCCATAGGCATGAAGGTGGAAATGAATAGATTATGTGCAGACAGCACGACAGGGGACTAAGGGGACACTGGAAAGGAAGGCTGCGGAGCAGCTGTCGGCATTGGAGGCCTTGCGAAGGACTCTGGAATTCCCTTTGGTTTCAGCCAGAAGCTACATGAAGGTTTAAGCAGGGAATCATCAGATTAGCCTATATTTGTAAAAGATTGCTCCTCTTCCACAGAAGAAATGGGGATGGGGTGGGGGTGTCCACGAGCCTAGAAGCTGGAAATGGAAGCAGATGAAGTTTCCAATATCCTGGCCAAGGAGTGAGTCTGTCGCAGTGAGAGTGTCAAGATTTACAGTTCTAAACTTTTTAGTAAAGTGGCTTATTAAACACACAGCTAACTATTGCCCGGGGTTCCTACTTTTGTAATAAGTTTTTTTCTGAAACTCAAAAAGGGGAGAGGGGCTCTCTGCACCACGTGCCAGTCGGGGCGGAACATCATCGTCACATTACAGGGTGTTTTCAGAGCCTGTTATCCTTTTAGTACGACATCCCTCCCACCCCGAGACAACACCGTGCCTCTTTCCGCCAACAGAAGTTGAGTTTTTCCCTTTCCCTCTTCCTTCTTTCGAGGGCAGAGCTCAGGGCTTCTCCAGAGATTCCATCCTAAGTTCATAGATCTCACCGAGCCGACCACATTCCCCTCCCTGTGGGCGCCAGGAAACGCCAGAAACATCTGTATCTGCACCTGAACATGGGACCTTGGATCCCAGCTACAGTTACTTGTGCTGTGGTAACAAGGACATCATGTCGCGTTTCAGGACATTTTCGTATATAAGGCCTCGGGTCGGGATGCTCAGGGTAGGAAAAGGGTGGGTTCACCCCTGGGCAGAGTGGCATACCTTCTCTCTCCTCCTGGCCTTTGCCCGAGTTGGAGATGCCCTGTTCCTTCCTCTTCACCTGAGTAATCATTATCTCTGCTTCCAGAAGCAGCTCAGGGGGCCACCTCCTCCCCAACCCCGCTGGACCAGGTGACCCTCCCCAGAATTCCATATAAATCCCTGTTAACGTTGATCCCACTGCTTCCCAGAGGCTCTTTCTCCTTGTCTTTACTTTGTCTCTCCTGCTGGACCCCAGGAGACAGGTCTCACTCATCATTTTATCCCAGCAGGGTTCAGTATGTTGCTGAATTAACACATGGCATGTCCCGCACATCGCTGGCAGCTGGATGAACTGGAACACAGTGTGGCAGCATGTACTGAAGCAGGGGTTCTCAGAGCACCAGGGGATTCAGTCTGTGAAGCATCTGCCTTCGGCTCAGGTCATGATCCTAAGGTCCTGGGATCCAGGCCTGCACCGGGATCCCTACTCAACAGGGAGTTGGCTTCTCCCTCTCCCTCTGCTTCTCCCCTCCCTCTCAAATAAATACATAAAATCTTTTCAAAAAATAAATTTAAAATAAATTTTTAAAAAATTAAGCAGTTGTTCTCAGCTGCAGGTGATTTGGCTCCCCAGGGGACATATGGCAATGCCTGGAGAAACGTTTGGTTGATGTAATTGGAGGAAAGGGCGCCACTGGGCATTTGGTGGGGAGAGGCCAAATTGGAGGTGGCCAACATCTGGCCATGCACAAGACAGGCCTCAGCAAAACATCACCCAGTGCACGAGGTCGACAGGGGAGACCCGCATCTAATCTAGGACCTGGAAAACCTTTTCCTAGGTTTACATGATCAAGGGAAATGTATCTGTCCATCAAAACCACAAGAATGTCTAAAGCAGCTTATCCTCGGAAGCCCCAAACTGGATGCCATGTAAAAGACCATTAACAGGAGAATGGATAACCGACTACAGTACCTACGTGATGGAAGACAACAGACGATAACGAAATTTAAGATGCCACATACGCGACAACAAGAAGGAATCCACAGATGTCCTGAGGAACCGAACCACCAGAGCAAGGTAACAGGCAAACTTGATCGCTGGTGATGGAAGAGAAGCAGGGGGTAGGGAGTGACTGACTGGGAAGGAGCAGGAGGGAACCTCTGGTGTGCTCAGAATGTTCCTGATCCTCATCTGGGTAGTAGTTACACACAGCGTGCCGCATGCTAGGACTCTATGTGCTGTGTGTATTACACCTCAGCAAGCTTTACCAAAGGCAACGGTCCTCTAAGAGCCCCGGCGGGCAGGAATCACACACTGGAGCAGGTCCTCCGAGCATGACTTTCTAAGGATTTCTGTGCACAGCCGGCAGGAGCATTGTAGATATGTTTATGGAGACCTATTTCACCACAGACACCAAAAACCTTACAGTGGGTCCTTGATTCAATTCTGCTTCGGTCATTTTCTGCTAAGGATCGTGCTACAGATGTGCACACAGACTTAGGTTTCAAGAATATTTATCACAGCAGAACAAATACAAGAGGGAGGCAGCAACAACACGGACCCAGAGGAAACCGTGTGATACCGCGGACTCATTAAAATCGACATTTAAAATGTAAATGGAAAATGACTACAATATATTAATTACAATTAAAGAGCAGGTTACCCAACAAGCTGACACCTAAGATATATGAAGAATATACTCAATATGATTAACTATGATTAGCTAAGGTCATGAGGGGTTATGGGATTTCTTAAAATTTTATCATTTTTCCCTAAAATGTACATATATTACTTATTAATAAGAAAAAATACACAATCACACTTCTTAAAAATAAAGGTGAGTTTTCAACTCTAAAACTGAGTACCAGGGGCGCCTGGGTGGTTCAGTGGGTTAAAGCCTCTGCCTTCGGCTCAGGTCATGATCTCAGGGTCCTGGGATCGAGCCCCGCATCGGGCTCTCTGCTCAGCAGGGAGTCTGCTTCCTCGTCCCTCTCTCTGCCTGCCTCTCTGCCTACTTGTGATCTCTATCTGTCAAATAAAATAAATAAAATCTTTAAATAAATAAAATAAAACTGAGTACCAGACCCCACACAACTCCCAGATTCCCCATGGATTCAGAGCCCTGCTGCCTGCAGAAGCGCTCTATCGACGCTCATCACAGTGGCTGAGACAGATTAAATAAAGAGATAACATTGCAGATTTCCTGTCTCTTATCCGACTGTGCAGATTGGTTACACAAATCCAAATCCATACATGCATTAGATCTCACTGAACTGTGTACGCCCTGAGAAAAAGACCCTGTAAAGCAATTCCCTGTAAAAATACAAAAGTATTTCTGACAGCAAAAGTTTTCAGATGCTGTAAAGAAAAAAAAAAACTAAAAAGGCACGACCTTCCCTGATTAATCAAGTCTCCCTCGAGAGAAGGCTACCACTTCCCCAGGTAATCTCATCGCCTCAGACGAAACCATGTTTCTCTGTGAAGTGGAGGTGATCGCAGCTCTCTCAGAGTACTCGCAAAGGTTTGGCGTGATTATGAAACGGAACACTATGACCGGGGCCCGCTGGTTGTGGTCACTGTCATGCCCACAGCCTGAACACCACCTCCCTCCAGGAAGCTCCCTTCTCTGAATTCTGTGTGGTAGGGGCACGTGGCTGACTATTAGGGAGCACTGCATAAGGTGTACCCTGTCGCTTGCCCAGACGCCCAGCTCCTCCCGGAGCCACCGAATGCCATACAGAGCTAAAGCTGGGAGCAGTGGCTCACCGTGGACACCAATGATGAGGGCTCAGGTACCTCAGCTCACAAACCCATTACAAGCATATACATTTAACTCTAGCTTTAAGATGTTTCTCCTCTTACTTCTCAGTCAAAAAAGACTTTAAGCCGAGTAAACCAACAACAAACCCTAAGATAAAACATTTAACCGTGTTAATTTCCTAAGGCCTATGGTCGTCTTCAGCTTCTCAAGGTCACACCTCCCTGCTGAATGATTACCGAGGGTTGCTGACACGGTACACAGAAAAAAAAAAAAAACCTCTTAGGATGTCCAGCCTCTAAGAGAAAAAACAAACAGCTCAGAATGCAGCCAGCCACGGCAAAGGAACCACCGACAAAGCCAAACACAGAGGGGCCCCTGAGCATCTGGGAATCTGCCTGTTCCTTTGCCTCCTCAGAGGAAACGAGTCACAAGACTGCTCAGAATGGGAAATGAGAAGGGCAGAAGCCCAGAAACCAGCGCGTCCTGAATTTCGTGCTGCTTCCAAGGAGTGAGCCCGCCTGCTGTGCT